>NW_026897121.1:0-287554 GCF_033153095.1 Gastrolobium bilobum | reverse complement strand
GTAAAAAAATGTTTTAATGGTTCAAATTCATGAGTCTTATTCTAACCACATGTTTTCCATTCACACAATTCTTCTTCCTTGATTTTGTTTATTTAGCCCCGCAAATAGCATAGATGCTGTTGAACTCTAATTAGGGCGGCCAAAGGTATTTGATGATCTATATAAACTCAAATTATAAAAAAAAAAATTAATTAAAAAAATTAATTTTTGATAAAATATAATTAAAAAACTTAATTTTAATACAAAAATAATTGATTATTTTTTTAAAAAAAATTTCAAAGTCATCATTCTCGTCATATTTTTTTAGGGTTTATTGTTTCTCCATTAACATACACGAAATAAAATTATCTCCATCAAATCAGAATTATGTCGTCTTGATGGTTAGTGAAATTAACGATATAATAAACAAATAAAATTCCTAAGATACCTTTTATTAATTCTCTTAATTCAAAACGACGTAATTTTGGGATTGATAGAGATATCTTTATTGGGTTTTATTGATCTCATATTAAAGAAGATAAGTTGTCTCATATCATAGAGACAAATTTATAGAGTACTCCACCATCTGAAAAATAAAAAAAAGGTGACACAGTTATCGAAGGGTATATAAGAGAGAAAGTTATCACATGTAGTATAAGAGTAATTTTTCCCATCTTTATTTTATGTTGATGGAGAAACAATAAATCTTTCTTTTTATAAACGATAAATCTATTACAAAATATAGGTTATATTTCATTTTGAGCATAATTTCTTTATGAATTTTTTTTATAATATAGAATAAAAAACTGTGAAATTTCATTAAAAATGTTAATGAAAAACTCTTTTTAAATAGTTGATGAAACATATGTCGTCTGAATGTTACTTTTTTTTTTTTTTTGGAAACTGATCCTAATTATCTCTTTGAGGCTAATCAAAACCCCGGTATCTCCACGTGTTATAGGACTAATCCAGAGTTCGGGTGCGAGTCAAAGGATTACGGTACTTATGCTCCTTCCCAGATGGTGTTGGTGGGATTCGAACCGAGGTACTCTCCCACCGCTCAATCCCCATGCTACCAACTGAGCCACCACACTTGGGTGTCGTCTGAATGTTATTGAAATTGCTTCTAAAATTATTTTGTTTTTTAAGAATTAAATATGAAGCCCGCAAACAAGACATTGTTTTTTTTTAGGGAAATGATATTGTAACAACCAAGTTGTATTACTATCAAGTGACTACCAATCAATCTCACCGTTAGATCGATTATGTGGATCCAACGGTTATATTTATTTCCATCTTTGTATGGTCATGATTTCTCAAATTTAATACTTTATATTTATTTTCACCTTTGTATGGTTATGATTTCCATTTAATGCTTTCACTTTAAATATGGGGAATCATGACCATACAAAGATGAAAATAAACATAACCGTTGGATCAACATAATCGATCTAACGGTGAGATTGATTGGTAGTCACTTGGTAGTAACACAACTTGGTTGTCACAATATTCTTCCCCTTTTTTTAAGAGTAAATACTTTTTTGGTCCAGCAAATTTCACGAAACCCGCTTTAGTCCCTAGCAAATAAAAAGACTATTTGTGGTCCCTAAGAAATTCAAAATGAACTCATTTAGTTGAAATCGTGGTCCCTCACAATTTTAAAAAAGACCCATATTAATCTCTCAAAATGACTAAAATGGGTCCACTTTGAATTTTTCAGGGACCATGAATAGGCTTTTTATTTGCTAGGGACGAAAGCGGGTATCGTAAAATTTGCTGAGGACCGAAAATGATATTTACTCTTTTTTTTTTAATTTTTTTAAAGGACGTATTTGCCGATCATTCTGAACAACAGTTTTTATGATATAAAAATTTAAATTGACAGAACATATTTAGAGCTATTGATTTTGATTGTTTTAAAAAAATTTTGAAGTTGTCATTTTCAAAACCATCAAATTTAAAATTGATTTCATTATTTTCGTAGTGGTATTTTGTGATTATGAATACAATTGATTAATGATACGCTCATAAATAAATTAAATTTATTTTCAAATTTAGACTAGTGACAGCATAAAAGAGGAGACATGATTGAGGAAACTCACGACGAAATTTTAAAAAAAAAAATTAATCCAATTTTATCTCTTATTTTCTTATTTTAAAAATGGTTTTCAATTTTTGTACAACACAATTGTGAATGAAAAAAACAGAAAAAAATCCAAAAAATACTATTTTTTTAAAACACTACTTTATAAGAAGCAGTTTATAGCAAGGTAGTTGAAAACAAGATTTTACGTAAAATCAAAATAAGGATAAAAAATAGTAAAACATAAAATTATAACGTAAAAAATTGTATGAACGTAAAAGCGTTTGGAATATTAGTAAAAACATTTAAATGAAAAAACAATCGTAAAAACGTAAGGCTAAATCGAAATTTTAACTACTATGATTAATAGCTGTCTAATTTCAAGTTCACGAATAGAGAAGGCTATTTGATGTTAAACAAAAGATAAATTTCAAAGATGATGATAAATAGTAAAGAAATAAAATGAGAGTAAAAAAATATGAAAAATAATAAGTAATAGTTGATAAATAAGAGAGAGAGAGAGGAGGAGGAGGAGGGGGGAAGAGATAATAAAATATATTAATTAAGAAACGATAAAGTATAATTATACATCAGACCATAAATTAGGCTTTATCATTAAAATTTTATATTTTTTATAGAGAAAAACATTTTTCATAAAATATAAATTAATACATAATGAATATAAAATAATAAAATTATGAGCCCTAAAACAAATTAGAACCAAGGACAAGGAATTTATTAGCCTTACCTTTGAACCAGCGTGACTCTAATTCAGAAAATTACTTTATATTAACGGACATTTTATTCAACATTAAGCATGTGCAAAGTTCTCTTGGCCATATTAAATAAAGGGCAATGTCTCTTTGTAATAAGAGAGACTTTTTATCTACGGCTAAGACAAAAAATCATGAGACCCACCAGAGTTAAGAAAAAAAATGACACAAATTTTTGTGGCTCTATAAGAGAAAAATGTTCTCTCCAACGGCAAGAGAGTTGTTTTTCTCTTAAATATAATATATTAAAATTTTTATACATATCCGAATAAGTGAATAATTAACAGTGACTGCCTAAAATACATCCTAAGAAATTTCTTATTTTGTTTTAAGTTTTGAAACCACAAAACGAACAAAAGGAATTAGAAAAGTGAAAAAGAAAATCGAAAAACATGTTCTTCGGAGCCACCTACATGAGCAGTGCAAGCCTAACTTTGTAATTTGAGTTAATATTTTTCCCTTATTAAAAAAAATAAAAATAAACATGGCAAACGGACTGACAAGAAAACAGCACGAGTATTGACTTCTCAATGACCGAGGTAATTATTTGCGTCACTTTTTTATCGGTCCAATCAACGCGTGAGTGAAAGTTTTAAGGTTTCTTGAATGGTAAAAATTTGTCTCATTTTAAAGTAAAGGTGTGTCATTTAAATGAGAAAAAAAATAAATCATAAAAAAAAAAATGGATAAAAAATAAAATAAAAATGTGAATATCATTTTTTTTAGAGTGAAATAACATAAGATATACTATTTAAAAGAAAAAAAAATGTATGTGATAAATTTTGTTATGTATGTGATAAAGAGATGATTTTTTTTTGAATAATAATAACTTAATAACTCCATTTGTCCCCCACCATTGATACATATAATTAAGGGAAAAGCAAACGTAATGTTACACGAAAATTTTGTTTAATCGTGCTTTCACATCGTTTTTCGTGTAAATTTTTTTCTTCATTTTTTTTTTCTAATATTTAGCGAGTCCTACTTAAACATATTTGTAACATGATCCGCCAATTTCCCTGTTAGAGGACAATTACAAAACCCTATAATTAAAAAGAATGTCATTAAAAAAAGTTTTAGTTTTGGATTTGGTTTATTATACCGGTAATAATTTGACGTGGTGTAAAATATAAATTTTATGTATGGATGATTATTGAAATTTTAGGAGGTTTATGTTATGACATTTTGTTTGCCATGACCTTTGGTATGAATTATAACTATATAGAAATGTCACTGTTCATTAACTTTTTTACTTTAATGTCACGCGAACAGTGTTATTTCTCAATCTGCCACGGGGGCAAGTTCGTTACCTGGTGTAACGAACTCGGTTTGCTGACGTGTCCTGTTTGTAGTGAACACCAATTTGATTTTAACCAAGTTCGCCTACATGGTAGGCGACTTTTATTTTTTTTTTATTTTTTTTTAAATTTGATATCCATTAAAAATGTGACACGTCAGCAAACCAGGGTAGCGAACTTGCTCCCGTGACATATTGAGAAATAACATTGTTCGCGTGGTATTTAGATAAAAAAGTTGGTGAACAATGACATTTTGATCAGTGTTCCAACCATATAAGCATGGTGCATATGTGTAATTGTTCTATATTCATTCTTAGAGTTTTATATAGAGACATTTATTTTATGAAAAAATTGAATAAGAAAAAATGATGACATTTTCTTACTCTCTCTCTTCATTTTACATTTCTGTATTGTTTCTCTAACATTTGTCATGAAATATTTTATCTTTTAGTTTTATAACACGTTGATATTTATTCAACCGTAAAATTTGTTATAGTTTTAACCCTAAAATAATTCTTTAAATTTTGCAAAGGGGATTACTTTGTTTCCCTTTTTTTTCTTGGGTATCAGTTACCAATTAGTTGTCAAAGGTTATTGGTTGTATTTGAAAGACTTCAAATATTTATTGATTACATTATAATCGATAAATATTTAATGACTCACAAGAACTGTATACAATTTATGAATTGAAATTCTGAATAAAGTTCTTTTAATATGAATTTGTCTTTAAATTAAACAAATAAAAGATATTTTACTCTTTGAGTTATTTAGAAGTTTAAACTAAACAAACGAGTGAGGTTTTCGTTTGGGGTCGTTGGGACTGGCCACAGATAACGAGCCTTACTTTGCAGTTTGAATTACAATGAAAAGCCCAATAAAAGAAGAATGTTAAGCCCATAATTGAAGCCCATTAAACCCAAAAACAAAAACCCATCTGATACAGTAAGCCCCTTTCATCTCTCTCTCTCTCTCTCTCTCTCTACTCTCTCTCTTGATCGTTCTCTCAGTTCTCGATCTCCGATCAGCAACTTCCTTGTCTGACAGGTATGTCTTACACGTTCCTCTCTCAAACCTCAATTTTAATTCGTTTTCTTCTCTTTTGTTTTTTCGATTTCACCAATCTCATTCTGATTGTTCCGATGTGAATTGATTTATGTTGTGTTGTGTGTTGAGTTAGTCACATGTAAAAATTCGATTCATACATTGGTACCCATCTTCCAAAAGTTGATGGGTTTTTCGTTTTCGAGTTCAAAATCGAATCTTATTAACTAACGACGAAACCCCTGTTTGGTTGTTTTTTGTGTGTGTGTGTGTGTTGATTAGGTTAGATCTTTGTTTGAGGAGAAAGGAAAGGAAAGGAAAGATGTCGGGGCAAACACAGCGTCTGAATGTGGTCCCCACAGTGACGATGCTGGGAGTGGTGAAAGCTCGTTTGGTTGGAGCTACTCGAGGCCACGCGCTTCTGAAGAAGAAGAGTGATGCTCTCACCGTGCAGTTCAGGCAGATCCTGAAGAAGATTGTGTCCACAAAGGAATCAATGGGTGACATAATGAAGACCTCTTCTTTCGCCTTAACTGAGGCCAAGTATGTTGCCGGGGACAACATCAAGCATGTTGTGCTTGAGAATGTTCGAGAAGCTTCACTCCGGGTCCGTTCTCGCCACGAGAATATTGCCGGAGTGAGACTTCCAAAATTCGACTACACCGCCGATGGCGAGGTCACAAAGAATGACCTCACCGGATTGGCCAGGGGTGGCCAGCAGGTGCAGCAATGCCGTGCTGCTTACGTCAAGGCTATTGAGGTTCTTGTTGAGCTTGCTTCCTTGCAGACCTCTTTCCTCACCCTTGATGAGGCTATCAAGACCACCAACCGCAGGGTCAATGCTCTTGAGAATGTTGTCAAGCCTAGGTTGGAGAATACCATTAGTTACATTAAGGGTGAGTTGGATGAGCTTGAAAGAGAGGATTTCTTTAGGTTGAAGAAGATTCAGGGATATAAGAAGAGAGAAATTGAGAAGCAGATGCAGATGCAGATGCAGTCTGCCAAGGAACAGCTTGTTGAAAAGCTCCCCTATCGCCAAGGGCTTTCCTTCAATTCCTCTCAAAACATGTTGTCCGTGGCATCTGAGAAAGATGAGGATATCATTTTCTGAATATATATTTATATATATATTGAGAGAGAGAGAAGCTGGGATTTTGCTCCTTTTTCAGTGGTGGCTGTGTATTGGTGTGATGCTGCTTCATCTGCTGGGTGAGACTTCTTTCCAATTGTTTAGGTGACAGTGTTCTGTATCATGAATAAAGGTGCTTAGTATATGTTTATTTATTTCTCTGTTATTTAAGAACATAATTTTTATCTTATTCAGAGGCATTGAGACCATCATCATTTCAAACTATGGTTCTTATATGATAGTTGTTGTGATTAGATTTAATTTCACTTTCAAAATATATTGCATCTCAGTAACATATGGCTGAAGCAGAAGTTATGGAACCTGGAAAAGCAAATTCAAATTTAGGTCTTCGTTCTTATAATTTTTGCTTGTATCAAAACTGTATTTTTAGCTTATCAGTTGCATTTTATATCCGTACATCAGTGACAGCAGAATTTTTTATTTTTGGTTAGGATGAAGAATAGGGTTTAAAGATATGCACTTTAGCATAAGAAAGCTACGGTTTTGTTTTCAGGGCTCTCGAGACTATTATTTCGTTTAAGTCTTGTCTTATTGATTAAATTTCATTTATTGCCTGTTCTATGCTGTGTTTAGTTACTTTACATCTTCAGAAGATGCTTCTTTTTTTATTTCCTTACCGGATGCTTTCCTCAATGGCTGGCATCTCAAGGGATGTATGTGATTTTGGTGGCCAGACTGTCTGATGAAATTATGCATTATGAAGAAAGTGTAATCTGTTTTAAATGGCGGGTGATGAAAAGTAGACTTTGCTTTGTTAGTTTCACATGTAGTTTGCTGGTGAGAAGTGAGATTAGGTTAATGAATGGAGAGCAATGAAATTTCGCAAATGAGTGCTTCAAGGCATGCATGTATAGTATAGTACCATAGATTTGACTTCCTTTATTTCATTTGTCCTAGACACAAGTCACAAACTAGTCTCTACAAACACGTAGCATTTCAGCTTTGCCCATAGGCGTCTTCTACCCCTTCCTCGGTTGGATCAACTAGTACCATTAGGATAGTGTTAATGCAAAGATAATCTATTGTGTTAAGGGTCCATAACAGTTCCAGGCTTGCTGTGCAGCAACCGAACACTTCTAGAGACTAGAATCATCCGTAGAAAATAATGTTAACTCTGCTTAGAATAATGGGAGGGCAGCTAATGCTCTTGTGGCAAGAAATTAGCAATGGTATGAAGGATTAAGGAAGCGGGGGATAGTTGCGTAGCAGAAGCCCAAGTGTGCTACCGCTAAGTGCAGTCCAAGTGGCACGGTTTTATTTGTTTATTTATTTATTGGGCTTTGATTTTTTCATGTTGTGTGAGAATAGTTTTCTCATCTTGTGACTCAACGGTGGGTATCATATTTATTTATTTATTTTAAAAAATTTGCACACAAATCGAAAAGTCACGATATAAGAAAAATGACTAATTAAACGTTCTATTTGTATTTTCTTTTTCTAACTTTCGATCAAAGCTGTGGGGGGAAACCATTTAGACCGAATCTACTATCCCCAGTGAATCACGTGGTCACTTATATTTTCAACTTTGTAATATGAAATGAGAAAATGATGTTGCACATTGAACGTAAGTTCACTTAAGGTGTGAATGCAAATGCAACGTTTGTAATTCTCTCTTTATCAAAGAAAAATGAACACAGCCTCTTTGAATAAGTGTTTACTAAACAAATATGACAAGTATTTCAATGATTATTCCACAAGCGGTACAAACCTATAATAATAATACAACTAAGGGTTTAATGTCTCTCATGCTGTAGGAGATAAAATTATTTCTTACATGTACAAAAAAGTGGGTGAAGTTTATATTTTTTTTCTCTTCACATGTTTCCATATGGGACTCACACAATTTTATGTATGTGTAGAAATTAAATTTATCTTCTATAACATAAGAAACATCAAACCCTAAAACTAAATAGAGAAAGTTATGATAACAAAACAGCTTGTCATTTAGGCTACAACTTCTCAAATACATTGGTCATGTAAAATCTTTCCTGGAAGTTTTCTGCCCTTCCGTTATTTCAGAATGAAAAACGTTGAACGCTATAGTATACTTGAGATTCCTTTTACCCACGGATACATCTGAAATTGACACTTAAATTCTCAGTACCAATATAATTGTCGATTTGTTAATTCTTCCAAGGAAGCGCATAATAGAATGCAAACTGCTAATATAGTTTGGGAGAAGAAGTTACGTTTGATTGGACTTCCTATTGATGCAACAGAGAAGCTATTAAATGGGGGAACACTATGGTATAAGAAAGAAACACAAATAATGGACCTGATTTATTTCCATTTATCTTTTGAAGCTTGGGTTGAAAGTAGCAAGAACTTCTTGGTTTTCTGGCCAAATTTTGTCTTAAACTTTGTTGGATAACTTTTCAGTTCTTGTGAATGACACAACTCCTACTGCATATGCCCTTGGCTTTATCTGCAAGTAGATTTTCTTCTATTGGCTATTAGGTTTTTATTTATTCGTAGTATTTTGTTTTTGGTGAGTTTGGCATCAACATCTCACGAGTTATACTTCAAAGATTTTTTATTTTATTTTTCCCAAATGTTTAGATAGTTTTTAAGAATATACTTTTTATAATCAATCTATGCATTCTCCTTGCTTCAATATTATCACTTTGTTAATGCTTGCTAATACAGTTAGGAAATTGAGCTTCGGTATAATGCAATAATGAAGCTTGTGAATGCCTGAATGGGAGAAAACTTTGGTTTGGCAGTGGTTAATGCTTCAAACTATTACCTTTGAATCTAATTCCTAGTCTGGTTAAGTATACTATATCTTTTCTGTAAATGTATCTGCTATATCTTCTTTTGTCCCTTAGAATGTTCCAACTTTACCACGTCACAAAGATTCTATTTCTTAATCCTCCAAATTAATTCAAATCATTCTTTTCAATTCAAATATGTCTTATATTCATATGGCTGTTTCCAGCCCAAACCGATGTGACATTAGCACTCAAACTTTCAGCCTCCAACTATCATGCTTGGCACCAACAGGCATGAAACTCAATGGTTACGTGGATGGTTCCATTCCCACCCAATCAGATAAAGCCATTGGGTGGATATAACTTTTTTTCTGTATGTTATATACCTTTTATATGAGAAGGTAACGCTTTCGTTACTTCTCATGGGTACCGTAGCTTGTGTTTATCTTGAATCAAAAGAGCATTTTGAGTGTTTTCTTAATGATTCTCCAACCAAATAGCTTTTTAGAAGCATCAGAATTCCAAAGATGCCTTTTATTTCAAACTAAAGCATTTTCTCGTTAGTGGCTAACCTTTGCGAACACATCACATTGTTGTTTTCTTTGTGAGACCCAAGTGAACAATAATGTTCACACAACTTGTTCGGGCCACAATGATTTAATATTATTTTTTATATATACAATAGTGAGAATTTAAGACATAACCTAATACAAACTATTCAAACCCATCAATTATCGTGGCTCAACAAGTTAATATGTATGCATTCTCAAATGCCATGAATCATATTCCTAACAATGTATATTAAATAGAATTTAGTAATTTCATCGAAAGTTCTATTAGTGGTGCTTGTGCTTCTCACTAGCTAGAAGAGATAAGACGTGCCTATTTGTGCATGCGTCTCACATGCTTGTCGTTTTCTGATTGCTTTCAAACAAGCACGTACCACAGAAACTGCAAATGAAGTTTAAGAAAAGAGATCAGATATGATTGGTTTATTGGGTTTCGTTTGGATTCAATAAGGAACCTCTCAAAGGGAAGGGAAACTGTGTGTTCTCAAGTATATATACGAAGTATGTCGGATAAATATCAAATAATGATAACTAGTTGATGACGTCAGGGAACTACGCAGGTAGGGGTGAAAACATGTGTTCGATATTCGATCTTCTCCAGTACCGACTTTGGAAGGGGTTTAAAGCTTTAATCCTGGGATCCGTCCCGAATTAGACTAGTCGCGAAGCGTTGAACCGATTGGAATATTTCCAAAAAAATATGTTGGATATATTAATAATATAATCCAATAATATGTAAATTCACAGTTCACATACAAGCTCAATAAGTGAAAGTATATTTATTTAGGTCCATATAAGTTG
Source organism: Gastrolobium bilobum (assembly GCF_033153095.1). Taxonomy (NCBI): domain Eukaryota; kingdom Viridiplantae; phylum Streptophyta; class Magnoliopsida; order Fabales; family Fabaceae; genus Gastrolobium; species Gastrolobium bilobum. Next base: position 277,149 of record NW_026897121.1, on the reverse strand, counting down.
GAGCACAATAGCTTGTATTATCTCTAGGGTTTCCTAAGCTGGACGCAACAATATTATACATTCCAAATTTCATATCTCTTTGTGTAATACTTCAAGCACATTAAAACTCTTCTCTCTCAAACTCATTACTTTCAACAATCTTGAAGTATTAGCTTCGTGTGTCGGATTTGAGCGAGTAAGGTGTCTATTCGAAGATTTCATCGACAGGAACTCGTATTTTAAATCACTTTCGCGATTCGATGGAAGGATTTTCTGGGATCTGAGTTTGAAGATACTGCAACCATAACTTTTCGGTTTAGATCCCAGAAATTTAGGCAATTTTAGGAAGTGAAACCTACTGGGCTTTGTTCTACTCGTCAAGACGGTCGTTTGAGTGCTCGGTCACTTTAAACAGAGGTCGAATAAAGGAAATATGGCCATCTGAAGTTTCAGGCACATTTTCCTCCGAATTTTTAATAACCGAAAAATATTTCTATGAGTTTCTGACAGCAGGGGTAGTCCATCTTAACGTTTTTGGGCACTTTAGATCTATTTTAGGGTTTGTTTTGACAAATTTCAACTCTACAAAGCAAATTGATGAAAGTTATAGTCTTTGCTCTAATATGCGAAGTCCGTGTACTACAAGGTGTACTCTTTCTGACTTTTAGCTCTGATTAAAAATAGCTAAACGTAGTTCCTATGATATTATAAAGTTGCAATCATTTGATGTTACTGAATTTCATGGTTCGAAATTACATGTTAAATTTGACATGAAAGAACGTGAAATATTCCACAATGTATTAAATGATTTTGCATATAGTATTACAAATGTGGATGAATATCAATGGAACAAAGATGGAGACTTTTGTAGGGTTTACTTTCTAAATTCTCTAATCATCTAGCTATGACTTGTAGTGAGTATAAGACGACAAAAAATATATGAGATCACTTGAATACTTAGTTCCAAAAACAAGAGGGGCTCTCCAAAACTCTCCGAGAAAAGAAGTTCTTTGAATTCGAATTTAATATGAATGCATTTAATTGAACTTGAGAACATAAGGAACAAGCTAAAAGATGATAAAACTAATATGTCCGATAATCTTTTTGTCGGCCTTATGTTGAGTAAACTACCCGCTGAATGAAGTTCTTTCAAGACTAAAATGCACAGACTGAAAGAACAGAGTGGACTATATGAATTAAAGAGGTTTATTCATATTGAGGATCAAATCTATTCTAGGAAGAGTCTAAAACAAGTAGGATAGCAAAAGTCAGTTGCAAACTTAGTTTTACATTGCAATAAACCTCAAAAGAAGTCTAAGTCATCATAAAATGAATTTTCTTCACAGTTAGAGGCCAAAAAGAATATCTTCAAGAAAAAGAAGAAGAAGAGAAAATGTCATAACTATGAAAACTGAGGTCACTGCGTAGCAGAGTGTAAGCTAACAAATAAGTTAAAGAATAACACACCACGAATGAGGCTAATATATTAACTAATAAACCTGAGCCTCAAGCTTTCATTGAAATGATGAAGAATGAAAAGGTCAATGTCTCTTCTGAGTGGTGGTTGGATATCAAAGCTACTTGTCATACTACAAATGACAAGAATTTACTCACTGAGTTCACAGAACTGAAAGACACCGTGAAAACTACAATGGTTGTGAGACAGATATGACTCATGCTAAACTACAAATTTGATGCTTCCTTTAGAAGAATTACCAACTCTAAAACAAGTCAAAGTAGTACCTTTACTTAAAAGGAATTTGATATCTATGAGTTTTCTTGATAAAGCCAGTATGTCTTTCTCAACTATGAATGGTAGAGTAATTTTATTTGTTAACTTATGTTATTTTAGTTGTGCATTCAAGGATAATGGTATGTATAGGTTGAGTTTAGATACTAAGAGCATAAACCATGTGAGCTCAACTTTGATTGATCCCAAGTTGTTGCATAATAGACTTAGACATGTGAACTATAGGAAAATACAACATCTAGCTAAAACTCATGATATTCCTTTGGATGCCTCTACTCAATTTGACAAATATGAAGTATGTGCACACACTAAAATCACTAAACAACTTTTTAAGTCAGTTTCTAAAAGCACACAACTTCTTGAGCTAATACATTCTGACCTTTGTGACTTTAGAAATTGTGTTACTAGAGGTGGTCATGAGTATTTAATAACATTCATAGATGATTTTTCTAGATATTGTCATGTCTATTTGTTGAAATCGAAGAACAAAACTTTTAAGATTTTCAAGTCAAGAGTAGAAAATTAACTCAACTTAAAAATTAAGATGTTTAAGAGTGTTAGAGAAGGAGAATACACAATAGCAAAGTTCAAGGAATCTCGTGCTTCAGAGAGCATAGTACTTAAAATCACTACTCCTTACTTACCTCAATCAAATGATGTTGCGTAGCGTAAAAATAAGACATTAACTGAAATGTTAAACTCTATGTTACTTACAATTTGCATGCCTTCCTCCTATTGGGGAGAAGCAGTTCTGACTGCCAATCACATCCTGAACAGGTTGCCGCACTCTAAGTTATCAATGACACCTTATGAGATGGCATAAGCGTTCTTGTAGATACGATACTCTTAAGACTTTGGGATGTATTGCTTATGTAAGAATATAATATCCTAAGAGACCTAAGGTGGGACCTAGAACCATTACTTGTGTATATCTAGGAAGCGCAGAAGACAGTGCTACAAATAGGTTTTTGGATCTATCCACAAATGCAGTGAGAGAAACTAGAGATGCGAAATTCTTTAAGAATAAGTTTCTTAAAGATCATGGCTTGAGTGTTTCTAGATCTACAGATATGATTTTAGAATCTCCTATAGAATCTGAAGGAAGCCTTTCTGACACTAATCCCACACAATCTGCTGTTAAATCAGTTCTAGCTAGAGTATCTACGAGAGAGGGAGTTCTCAAAGACTTTGGCGAGGACTTTGTCACTTACTATTTAGAGAATGATCCATTCTCCTATAAGAAAGCAATGAGATTTAGGTAGTGTTTGGTTGAAGTTTTTGGTGGAGATGCCCATCCATTTGAGTTTGGAATTTGATGTTGTCTTTGTTTGGTAGAGGGTTTATAAAAATTTGCCCACCAATCTCTTTTGCCTAGCAATTGAGAATCAAGTGCAAAAATGAACAAAATGCATTGTTGAAGTTTACCAATTTGAACATGGTATTTGCATATATAGCTGGGCAAGTAAGAAAAAGGTGACAAAAGTAATGACAATATTATCTCTTCTAATTCAATTTTCCTTGTAAAATTTTCACCAACCAAACAACTTTTTCTTTAACTTTCCTACCAAACTCATTTTCCTACCATATTCCTAGTAATTGCATTTACCTGGTAAAAAAATATATATATCCTCTACCAAACGCCCCCTTAGGGAATCTCTATTGTGGACAGAAGCCATAGGTGATGAAATGAGCTCACTGCTACATAATCATACTTGGCAGCTAGTCAATTTGCCGAATAGGGGCTAAGGATATAGGCTGTAAGTGGTTACTGAAAAAGAAACTGAATAGTGATGAATAATTTACAAAAAAAAAAAAAATAGTGATGAATAACCATACATCTGTCATTGTTGCACATACATCTGTCCTTGTATGGTCTTAAGTAAGCACCTAAGATGCGACATCTTTAAATATGAGAAATCATAATCATACATCTGTTATTGTTGCACATACAGCAACTTTAGATATGATTTTACCATATATATATATATATATATATATATATATATATATATATATATATATATATATATATAGGTTAACATTTCTTCAGCCACTTGAGATAAGCTTATCTCAAGCTATCCCTTTTAACTATGTACTTCGGGTAATACATAGTTACAATGTTAAAATTATTATTTTTTCTCTCTTTCCTAAGTCACTTTTCAGAACTTGTCTGTTGACGTGGAGAGAGATGAATAATTAACTTGTCTGTTAAAAAAAAAAAACTTTAACATTATAACTATATACTATCTGTTGTACATATTTAAAATGGATAGCTTGAGATAAACTTATCTCAAGTGGCTGGAGAAATATTTTTCCATATATATATATATATATATATTTACGAAATTCAAAGGAATAATTAACTAATTTCCTAATAAAAAATATTCATTCAAGAATGAAAAAAGAGAGATTCAAATAGAATAAATAGAGAGATAGGATATAAGCGGGTAGCGGGAATCGAACCTGCATCATTAGCTTGGAAGGCTAGGGGTTATAGTTGACGTTCATTCATCATTTTGAACGTCTCTAATTCAAAACCGAACGTGAAATTTTTGTTTCATTCGGCTTCTTTACGGAAGAAATTAAGATAAGAGATGAAACACATGAACAAAAAATTGACTCATAACATCTATGTTAGTCTTTCCGCATAAATAGAGTTAAAACACCTTGCTTTTTAGATGATCCCTATAGAAAAAGTAGGGCTATTATAACAATCCATTTTTTTCTAGTTACTTCGTTCTTTATTTCTATTTGAGGGAATCTTTAGGAAAAGAAAAAAAATTCCGTCGAGCTAAAATATGTCAATGTTTCTAGTAAACTAAAAAAATCGCTTTATAGCTATTTTGCAAAAGTCTTATTCTCTATCTTGACCGTTATTTTTGTCCATCTATCAATTATAGTTTAGGAAGTTATACTAATTAATTAATTATTAATTACACTACAAATGACATCCGTTAATTTTCGTTCAACAACAACTGAGATTAAGAGTAAGACTTATAAGTCTTACTCTGAAGTCAAAAAAATTCTCTCATATATATATATATATATAGATAAAATGATTCTGTTAGAAATTTTGTCAAATATACTAATTAATGATTTTGAAAATTAATATTATTTATTTATTTATTATTGCGGAATTGAATATGTTAAGTTGAATTGAGTCCTTCAATTAAGCATGCATCATTATGCATAAATTTTGAAGACATTCAACTACGACATCACCCTTCTTATTTAAAAAAAGAAACAAAATGATGTGCGTGATTAAAACTTGATAGCCATGAATCTCATTTAGTTCCAATTTCAACGTGAATGATGTTATTCTCAATCTTATTCTTTTCGTCAAATAATTTGTTCTACAACCGATATCATATTAACAATTAAAACAGTAGAACTTGCTGTCTACAAAAAAAAAAAAAAAACAGTGGAACTTGCTAACCCAATTTAGTTTTAGTTAGTTTTTGAAATAGCAAAGAAGGGTCTCGAGTCTGCCTGTTACTTTCCCCGTCCACTCAAGCAGTTTCCAAAGTCCTATCTTATCTCAAAACGATCTTCTTTTATTTTATTTCGTTTGTCGGTCATATCTAATCTCTAATCTTAAGTTAATGTTTTAAATCCTATTCTTCAACCTACCTTCAATCTAATTTAGCCTTAAATTAAACCCATTTTCACTAAATCAGGTACTACTTTATTGGGAGTTGTTCTCCGCCAGTTGTTTATAGGATTATAATTCATGAAAGTGAAATTTGTGCTCCGTGGAAAAAACGATATCGCTAACTTTTTTATTTTTTGTAATATGCGTGATATTGGTGTGACCTTTATATATAAAAGAATAATGACAAGTTGATAATAATTAAATTTAATAATTGTAACTTGAAGCCCATGAAATGCACTTGATAATATCACCACATCGTTTTGAAAATGACAATATAATACAAAATCGCATTAATTAATCACATAAAATGCAAATTGCGTTAGTTTTAATCAACAAATGTATGCTATTTTTCTTAAAAGTCATAGTTAACGATAAACACATCAAGTGTCAACTATTATATGTAAAAATTTGAACTAAAAGGACTCTTAACTTGATACAAAGATAAGTGGCTAATTGAATAACTGCTCACTGCTAAACATGCTGAATGTGGCACTTAATCAATGATTGCTCAATCGGGGATCGAATTTCATTCAATCTGCTTTGTTTTTATGTTAAATATATCTTCCTTTCCCTTTTCATATTTGGTCTGATTTTTTTTAACAAAAAACTAATATGCTAAATATGAATTATTCAAAAGTTATAATATATATACACACACATCATGTTTTAAAATTTTTTTAAAGATCATTTATAATTGATATGTTATTTTAAATATTAAATATCTTGTTCGTTATTTTAATGGGTTTTATAAGAGTTATGTTGTAGGAAAAATAATTGTGTAATGTTATAGAGATTCATTTTGCGTGCCATAATTTTTTTTTTCTTTTTTCTTTAAAAAGTGTGAGCCCCACAAAATGTTGTGTATATAGAAAAATTTGTTGTGTCATGTTAAATGACAAATGTAAACTCCTATTTTAATTCATAATGGAATTAAAAATCCAGATTTCTTGAATTATGATGTTTTGTGCATGCCAGCTAAAAGAAAAAGAAGAAGAAAAGGAACATAAACTTAATCGCTGTCATGTTTGACATAGTCTCATTTTTTAAAAAAAAGCAACGAGAGAATGTGGCTTAGTTGATCAGATGGATGATGGAACATTATACTATACACAGCATGGGAATCAACAGGAAAATAAAATTCAAAGTATTAATAGTAATATAAGTACTAATAATGAAGGTGCGGATGTGAAAGGAAATCTGTGTTGGTTGGCTTTGTTGAATTGCGGCAGCCATTGAAAATAGAAATAAATTTGAGTAAATACCATTTTTAGTCTCTGTCAATATCTACGAAGTCCTTTTTAGTCCTTGACAATAAAAAAAGACCAAATTGGTCTCTGAAATTACAAAAAAAGGGGCCATGTTAGTCCTTATGTCAACTCCCAAATATGTAGAGTGACCATTTTCTTATACTTTCAGGGACCAATTTGGTCCTTTTTTATTGTCAGGAACTGAAAAGGACTTCGTAGATATTGCCAGGGACTAAAAAGATGCTTACTCAATAAATTATGAACACGTAGAAATGGGTTTTGAGTCTTTTGACACTTCAAATCAATTATCAACAGCCATTCAACTCTGACCTATCTACCTTGCATTACATGTAACAACAAATGGATTTGGATTGTGAAAAAGTGATCAAGATATTTGATCACAATTATTTATTTAAAAATTATATATATATATATTTTTTTTTTATCTCATCATTGATAAATGATTGTGATTAAATAACATAATCACGTGATTACTTTTTCACATGAGAAAATTCAAATCCAATAACAATAACATTATTGCATTGGCATTGGAATTGAGACTTGAATAGTATTCCATGCCACACCCATCCATTGCTCTTAGGTTTATGCCTTAGCTGTAATCGACTCAAATGCACGTCATCACGCGTCCCACGCCTCTTCTTAATTCCCCTTGACCTAGGTTTGGGACCATCCTACACTTTCCTTCAGTTTGGATTTATTTAGGAATATCATTAAGAGCCCCACCCATTAATCATTATTAAGTGAGGTGGGATTTCTATTTAACTCGGAACATTATAAGATTATACATCATTTTTTAAAATAATTTAATTATTTTTCTTCCATATGCTATGTTTGAATAAAAGTTACGAAAAAGAATAAACTGACTCATACAATTATTTACAAGATTTTTTTTTCTCTTTTTTCATATAATGAGATTTCAAGATAGAACTAGATTGTAGGGAGCAAACTTTTACTTATTTGTGAAGTTATTCACCAACCAAGTCAGTAACATCAAAGTTTTCGATTCATCTTTAATCCTATCGCGAAGTTGGTGGAGATATGTTTAACTCTATTAACACAGTTCCGTACCTATCCACAAAATGTCCAAGCCAACTAGCCAAATTCAGGAACCTCAAAAGCATTGTGTAAACAAGTAGGGATGTTCATCCACCAATCTAAATCGATTCAGACCGCGGTGATCGAACCGAAAAACTGACAACTGAAAAATCGAAAACCGAAAAATCAAAAATCGAAAAAAAACCGCAAATTTTAATTGGATTGGATTGGTTTTTAGATGGGTTGATGAAAACCGATCCAATCCAAACCGATCCAATATATTAATTTCTCTCTACCTACTTGGGTCTTTCCCCAATCATAGCCCAAAAATTTATAAACCCAAAGACCCATTAACCCATCAACTAAACCTAAGAAAAAATTTGGTAACATCTCATTAACAAAATTTTATCTTTATAGAGCTTCATATCTCATTGCCAAAAAAAAAAAAACTATATTATAATTTACTAATGCTTTTGTATTTCAAAAAAAAAAAAAAATTACAAAGTCAATATATACAAAAGATGTTATTTGCAGCACCACTAAGGTTAGCCTAGTGGTGTGAGGTGTGTGTGTTAGGAGTGTGTGTAGTGTAGGGTGTTGTGTTCAATTCCTTGTAACCTCCAAACAAAAAAAAGATGTTATTTGCACAATAATCATGAAATAAATTTTATGATTTTCAAAAAATCAAAAACCGATCCAATCCAAACCGAAAAAAATTGGATTGGATCGGATCGGATTTGAAAAAAAATCCAAACCGAATGGATGGTTATACGATCAAACCGAAGGGATTAGATCGGATGATTTTTGCTTCCAAAACCGATCCAATCCAGACCGCAAACACCTCTATAAACAAGTGAGCACTTCAACCACAATCCTAATTAGTAGTTTAGAAGATTTTTTATATGAGGAAGTATTTTTCATTCTTTTTTTTTCTCAAAATTCTAAATTGTTGCCTTTTCTAATTGAGGGGTTAGGACGAAGAAAGAACGAGGAAGGATAATTATTTTTCCATTTGAGTTGTAACTCATAAAAAATACAATTTCTTTGCATTTCTCACTTGAACAACTAAATTAACTATTTCACAAAAAAGGGTATAATAAATTCTTATTAATTTTTATCATTTTCTTTTCACAAGAATCATGGAATGATGAAAAATTAACATGCGGTGTCCTTAAGTTAAAAAACATGTATTTAACCCTTGAGTGAGCTTATTGAGCAATGCTTTTCCAATTTCAAGATTGTGCTCACATATGGACAAGTTTGATGCCACCTTGATCCTTTTTTACTTTTGGTCTACCAACAAAATTTCCCATTTTTTATTTCCTTTTGTCTCATTTAAAAATACTAAAGCATTGTATTATCCATACAAACATATGCTCACATATGATATGACATAGGTTTGATGCAGCTTGATCCCGTTTTACTGTTGGTCTACCGACAAATTTCCCTCGTTTCTTTTAATTTCCTTTTATCTCATTTAAAAATAATAAAGCAATGTATTATCCTTCAAAATCCCAAATAAAATATTGATGATTTAAATTGATTTTGATAAATAAAAATGGAAATAAGAATGTAACCTCACAACGGGTCAGCATGAAATCATAATTCTATTGTAATGTTTAAGGAAAATTTGTATTCGTAATAAAAATTATTGTGAAAAATAATAAGAACATATTAAAACAATATAATTACTCTTGATTTACTTATAAAAATTGCATAAGCAAAGTAAAGTGTTTATGCGTGTAAAATATTTAGGATGTTTTAAAATAATGAAGTCAATAATATTTTTATTATTTGGAAATAACTAAAGGACATGTATTGAAAAATTACTATTTTAAATCAAATTGACTTAAGTTAAAATAATCAGGTTTAAATTACAATATTAGAAGATGTATAAAAATTTCCCTTATATATATATATATATATATATATAAATTAAGGATAAGTTAAAATTAGTATAATTTAATAATTATAACTTAAAAAATATACATTCTTATATGTCTAAAATAACAATAATTTGATAATTTTTTTATAAAACTCTAGTACAATAATTTAGCCGTACCACCCCATACGAGATTGAACCATTAGATTAATAAATTGTTTCGAAACGAAATTAATTATTTTTGTTAATAATGGTAATACGATTGTTTTCATCAAAAATGAAAAAAAAAATATATATTAAGTAATTGATGATAATAAATAGAGGAAGGTTATAACCTCTGTTCTCTCATTTGCGATTTGGGAAAAACAAGTGCTATACCTATGAAGCGCCGATTTGGTTATACCCTATCTTTTTCGTAACTTACCGACATTCTAATACTCGTTGCAAATAATTAAAAAAAAGTTCAAAAGTTGCATTGTGTTACGTTTTAAGTTCCAACTATTAAATTCGTTGGATTACGATTACCATTTTATTGAGTTTAATATAAATATTTGGGATATCTTATGTTTCTTTGCAAAATTGTTGGGTATTAGAAGTTTAGCTTTATTTTTTGTTAAATTATTGAATATTAAATATAATATACACTACATAAATTAAAAATATTATTTAATATCAAAACGTGTCCTAACTTGTCAAAATTTAACACTTTTTAGAATTAACGTGTCAAAGTGTCGTGTCGTATTCTGTGTCCCGTGTCGATGTCAGTGCAACATAGTGCTATACAATAGGACAACAAATCTTATTCTTGCAGGTATTTCGAAATGTGTGTAGTTTTTTTTTAAGTGGTGGGCTCCACTAATTGTGTGTCTGCATAATAGAATTAATGTCATGTCACATGACCAATATAAAACTCTTATAATTTTTTAATCAAATCAAATCAATGGTAATTAAATAAGAGCTATTGATTTGATTTTAATCAAATAATTATAGGTTTTAATGTTTTTATAGTGAATATAGATAAGTTATCTATACTTGCTTCTAAAATGACATCATTTTGGTTTGAAAAATTAAAAAATTATAATAAAAAGACTATTATAATTTTAAAATAAATTATAATTATAAAAATACTTTGATTTTCGCCTCAAAATGATGTCGTTTTGAGCTCAATATAGATAAGTTATCTGCATTGACGGTAGAAAAACAAACTCATAATTATAAAGAGATTAAAAGTATATTATCTACCTAAAAATATTTTTTTAAAAAAGTTTCAAGAAAAATTCTTCATAATTATTTGCTACATTAATTATTATTTAACTAAATACATTTATTATTAATTGTCAAAATAATAATAATAATAAATCATTTATCATCTTAATTTTTGTATAATTATTATTATTTATGATATTAATTAATATTTACATGATATGTGCAACTGATTACGACGGAAATTATTTAGATAATTTTGAAAAATAATTTGAGATTGTATATAGGCTTTAATGTTTTTACAGTGAATGTAGATAAGTTATTTATATTCGCTCTCAAAACGACGTCGTTTTGGATTAAAAAATTAAAAAATTATAATTAATAAACTATTATAACTCTGAAAGAAATTATACATACAAAAAATACCTTGCTTTCTATCTCAAAATAATATCGTTTTAGATTTAATGTAAATCAATTATCTATATTAACGATAGAAAAAGAAAACTCATTATAATATTCTTAAATATATGATTTTTCCTTAAAAACATTGAATTGGGTAATTATGATATTGAATAAAAGAGTACAAATAGGAATGCAATTAGCATGCCAAAATAGAAACGGCAATAACTATTAGCTAAGCACTTAATTCAAATTACAAAAGAAACAAGCCCACAATTAGCCTTTGCTCCACGTCAACTCCACGCGTTTCGCACCCTAATTGATCCAGATTTCTCTATCTTTGGCTTTTTTTCCCCCACCCAACGGATATTTCTGATTTTTTTCTATGATTCCCTTTATCTCTTTTCTGATTTAGTTCCAACTGTCAGCAACCACACCCAATCCCACCCTCCCCTCTCCCACCTTCTTAAAAAACCGTGTTCTCTAAACCTTTCTACACATAACCCAAACTCCGTACTACTACTACTCTTATTATTATTCTCATCAAATTTTCAACATGACAACACCACCTCTCCATCATTTCACCTTATCTTCTTCAAAATTTCCCATGATTATTAAAAAATAAGAGAAAAGAGAAACAATCTTCCACAAAATCAACTCACAGACCAGCCAGCCTCAGATTCTTGCGATTTGATTTCCCAGTCAGTCTTGAAGGGTATATTTACTTTTGTTTCTTCTTCCATTAAATCTTCATATATGCACCATGAAGATTTTCAGCCCCTCTAAATGTTTTCTTCGGAATGTTGTGTGTCCATCGGACACCATATTCCTCGAAAAAATCAATCTTTTCCATCTGGGTGTTTCCCATCTTCACCAATTCAGAATGTCCATCCTCTCTTTCAACTTGATATAATTTAGTTCCATTCACTATTACTACAACAACAACCCCCCCTCCAACCCCACCTCACATCTTAACCTCTCCCTCCCCCCTCTCTCTTTCACTCTCTGATAATGGATCCACAACCACAACCACAAGATGATGAACAAATCACACTCCCGAGAAACATCATCTTCGACAAGTACGAGATGGGGCGGGTTCTGGGTCAGGGGAACTTCGCCAAGGTCTACTACGGAAGAAACTTAATCACCAACGAGAGCGTGGCCATAAAGGTGATAAAGAAAGATAAGCTAAAAAAAGAGAGGCTCGTGAAGCAGATCAAGCGAGAGGTCTCTGTGATGAGGCTTGTGAGACACCCTAACATAGTTGAATTGAAGGAAGTTATGGCCACAAAGGGAAAGATCTTCTTGGTCATGGAATACGTCAAAGGTGGTGAACTCTTCTCCAAAGTCGCAAAGGGAAAGCTTAAAGAAGACGTGGCAAGGAAATACTTTCAACAACTCATAAGCGCCGTTGACTTTTGCCATAGCCGTGGCGTCACACACCGTGACCTCAAGCCTGAGAATCTTCTATTGGATGAAAACGAAGACCTTAAAGTCTCTGACTTTGGTTTATCAGCTTTGCCGGAGCAACGCCGTGCCGATGGGATGCTCGTGACGCCGTGCGGTACACCTGCTTATGTTGCACCCGAGGTGTTGAAGAAAAAAGGGTATGATGGTTCGAAAGCTGATATATGGTCATGTGGTGTTATTCTCTATGCTTTGCTCTGTGGTTATCTTCCTTTTCAAGGTGAGAATGTGATGAGGATTTATAGGAAGGCTTTCAAGGCTGAATATGAATTCCCAGATTGGATTTCAATGGAAGCTAAGAACTTGATCTCTAATTTGCTCGTTGCTGATCCTGAAAAGAGGTTTTCTATCCCTGAAATCATGCAGGATCCTTGGTTCCAAATTGGGTTCTTGAGACCCATTGCGTTTTCAATGAAGGAGTCTTCGGTTGAAGAGGACAACATTGATTTCAACGAGGTTGGTGGTGATGAAGAACATGTTCCTGAATTGGTTGGTGCAATGGCAAAGCCTTCTCGTCCCTTTTACAATGCCTTTGAGATCATTTCCTCTTTGTCACATGGCTTTGATCTTAGGAACTTGTTTGAGACCAACAAGAGGTCCCCTTCTATGTTCATATCAAAGTTCTCTGCTTCGGCTGTGTTGGCAAAGCTTGAGGCGGTGGCGAAGAAGCTGAATTTTAGGATCACGGGCAAGAAAGAGTTCACGGTTAGGATGCAGGGGAATAGAGAGGGGAGAAAGGGGAAACTGGCCATGACGGTGGAGGTTTTTGAGGTGGCGCCGGAGGTGGCGGTGGTGGAGTTTAATAAGTCTGCCGGAGACACACTGGAGTACATTAAGTTCTGTGAGGAACAAGTTAGACCTTCCCTCCAAGACATAGTTTGGAGCTGGCAGGGTGACAGTAATTCTCATCAGTAGTTGTTCTTTTTCAATGATTATGATTATAGTTTGCTTTAAATTACCGAGTTTCATTTTACAATATGTAAATTTGGAGTTTGTGATGATGATGATGATGGTGTTTTGAAGTTTTATAATATCAATTAGTTATCCCCCAAATTATGAAACATGTGAAAACAGAGTTCTTCGCTTTCCCTTTGGCTTCATTTAAGTGACCAAATAAAATATGATTAATATAGGTAGTGGCCAATTGAGGGTTTTTGAGTTCCCATCATGTTATGAAAATTGGTTTTTTGGATTTTGGAGGGCAAAGAAAGCTTGAAGTACCAATAGAGTAGTAAAGATAGAATTGGAAGGCTTTGATTGGATTACTAAATTCCAGTTGTTCAATTAGATTACTAAATTTGGTTGTGTCGAAAACTTTTGGGGTTTTGATTGAAAATTTTCTTGTCGCCACACGCCACTTTTTTTTTTTTTTTTTTTTTCTCTAGCTAAATAATGTGATTTTGGAATGCAGGTGAATTAGGGCTTTAGGTACACAATCCATTTATGTCAATATTTGAATAATGAGTGAACAATGGATGAGTAAATTGCAAGACAGCAAATAGTTGGATTTTCAATATAGCTTCATCATTGTTATATGTTATTATTATGCTAGTTTGGTTGTGCTCTTTTTGCAGTTGCTGTCTCCTGTTGTACAAGTTTTAACCAAAAACAAACAAAAAATAATCAGATAGGTAAACCTGCCACTGCTGTCCATTTTATCCATCTAATGTGGAGCCAAAAGAAGATGAAAGGACAATAGATTTTTATTTTTTATTTTTCCCCTTCCCACTTTAACTTTTTTAGCTAATAAAGTGGGTATTAGGCAGTGCCAGTGGACGAAGTATTATTGGATGTCCCTTTTATGGAGTAAAAACTGTTTTCACAACAAAAAATTGAGATGTTGCATCATGGGGCCTTCACAACTTAGAACGTACCATCAGCTGACTCGGCTCCCTGTCACTTTTGTCAAATGAGGCTCCAATCAAATGCTCTAAAATAGCTGAAATTGTTTTGTTTTGTCTTTGTTTTTTTGTTTTTGTTTGTTTTTTAGCTGAGGAGGAGTGGAATTGAACAGCTGACTGTTGTCGTTCTCAGATTCAACTTGTCAAGTTGCCTATGCGATTAGGTATATAAAATATATTATGATGCATCATATTCATTCCACGGCTTGAGCCACCTAAATACCTAATTAATCCCTGCATGAAATATTGTCAACAAAGAATATAAAAACACCGATTAGCTCAATTTAGGTCAGATGATTGGATGACTGTCATATGCGTGCTTATGTTGTGAAAAAAAAAAACTTCGGGAGTTGTGAAATTGTAAACAATTATGGTACTTGTGCATAAAATGATACTTATACAAGTTACATTACTTTACTCCTATCATCATCATTTGTCTTTTTCTTTATCTTTTCTTTTTATTCGTCATTATTAAAGGTACACAATTTTTAATGCGAATTACGGATTATATGCAATTACCATTAGTCAATAAAAAAAAAGTAAACATCATTTTTAGTCCCTGGCAATATCTACGAAGTCCTTTTCAGTCTCTCGTAATAAAAAAGGACCAAATTGGTCCCTGAAAGTACAAGAAAAGGGCCACTCTACATATTTGGGAGTTGACATAAGGACTAACATGGCCCTTTTTTGTAATTTCAGGGACCAATTTGGTCCTTTTTTATTGCCAGGGACTAAAAAGGACTTCGTAGATATTGACAGGGACTAAAAAGGGTGTTTACTCAAAAAAAAAATTGATTAATGGAAGGATTTAATATCTCTCGGAGATAAAATTAAAGTTATTTCCTATTATGTGGAGTTTATATCTTTTTTTCTTTATATAAATCCACATGTTTCATATATTTTTATGTACAGAAAAATATTTCTGCAGTTATTGCTGATAAGTTATCTGTATTTACTCTCAAAATAATATCATTTTGAGATTAAAATATTAAAAAATTATAATTATAAAGACTATAATAATCCTGAAATAAATTAAAATTATAAAAATATCATGATTTTCGTCTCAAAACGACGTCGTATTGGGTTTACTACAGATAGTGGCGGACGCATGTCTGCGCAAATGTATGCAAGTGCGGACATGAAATTTTAGATTTTAGTTTTTTTTAGGTCCTTATTTATCTCTTTGTTCAATATTTATATTAGAAGTAAATACTTTTTTAAGTCCCTAACAAAAAACACGGTCCCCACTTTAGTCCCTTATAAAAAAAATTAGTCTCGAGTTTCCTGAGAAATTCAAAGTGGACCAATTTAGTTAAAATCGTGGCCCCTCATAAATTCAAAAAAGATCCACATTAGTCCCCCAAAAAGACTAAAATTGGTTCACTTTGAATTTCATGGTGACCTAGTGACTAATTTTTTTTTATAATGGACGAAACTGAGGATCGAATTTTTTGTAAAGGACCAAAAATGATATTTATTTTTATATTAGTTAGCAACATAGCAATATATAGAAATGATTAAAACAACATAGCAACACAAATTGATTAGAGAAAAAACTTATTCTTCTTCCTCTGTCATGTACTCATTCTCATGTTCTCTTCATCCTTTGTTTCCTTTTTCTTTTTTATAAAAAGAGAAGATTGATTGCAGGTCTGACATTCTCAAATAAGTTACTCTCTAGAGACGAGGTCTGTGATTTTGCTTGCCTTATGTATATATAATGTTGACTTTTTTATTCACCACTATAAAATAGAATGATGATGTATGGATGTACTGGAGTATATTCTCATATTTATTTTGGAGGATTGATGAGATTTAGGGGGGAAATAATTGGTCAAACTATTGCCTGCAGCTTGTTGTGGAAGCAACTAGATTATGAGTGGGTTCAACCGTTAATTTAAACTTTATTTCAAAAAAATATTTTCGGGGGCGTTGCCCTCGATCCTCTGACACTAAATGTGCGGACATAAATTTTTTTTCCTGAGTCCGCCACTGACTGCAAATAACTTATCTGCATTAACTGCAGAAAAAACGAACCATTTTATGTATGTAGGAAATAATTTTATCTTCTATAATATAAGAAATTACCAACCTAAATTGAATCAACAAAGAGCTATGTAATTTACAAAGTACGAACTTCGGTATTACCCTCACAAGAGGGATGTACGAGGAAGCATAGCTCACTTACCATACCAACTAATTTTTCTCTCGAATTTGATGTTTGGCAGGTAGGGCAGTGCATGGGTCAGGTTGGGTCAGATTTTTGTGTCGACTCGACCCAACTTAGTTTTTATAGGTCAGGTATTTTGACCCGACTCGCTTTAATTTGATCCAAGTCAAGTCTGACATGATTTGAATATTTTTGAACTACTTCAGAACTGGGTCGGATCAGATCTGACTTGGTTTATGAAGTTTTTCTGACTTAGTTTCTGAAGTGGGTCAAATCTGACCTGACCCGTTTTTGACTTGGTTTCGTCACAAAATTTCGTCGAAATTTATACGTTGCAAACGATGAAAATTTCGTAACAAAATTATCTTTTCGTCAGAATACCTTTTGTCGAAAAGCGACGAAATTTTTTCTCTAATGAGAATTTTTACAAAAATAAATTTTCTATCGAAATTTAGTTTTCGTCAAAAGTTTTGACGAAAATGATTTCCTCCATCAAATGTTTTAAACGAAAAAAGAATTCCGTCAAAAATTTTGACGGAATGTTTTTCGTTCCAAATTTTGATAGGAATGTGTTTTGACGAAAATTTCGACGAAAATTGTTTTGAGAAAAATGTTTCATTAGAAACTTTCGACGAAATTTAGATTCTCTAAAGAATTTTGACAGAATATTTTTTTCGTCAAAATTTTTTATTGAAATATTTTTTGTCAAAAATTTTTATGGAATTTTTTGACAGAAATGTGTTCCATTGAAAATTTTGATGGAAATGTTTTTTTTCAAAAAAATTGACGAAAATATTCAGTAGAAAATTTTCGATAGAAATTTGTTTCGCTAAAAATTTTGACGAAATTTCTGTTTTGTCAAAAAGTTTAACGAAAATATTTTCGTCGAAAACTTTCGCCGAAATTTGAATTCTGTAAAGAATTTTGATGAAATTTTTTTCCGTCAAAGAATTTCGATGGAAATGTGTTTCGTCGAAATTTTTGATGAAAATGTTTTTTTGTGAAATATTTTAACAAAATTTAGATTCTGTAAAAAAATTTGACAAAAAAAATTTTCTGTCAAATTTTTTAGAGAAATATTTTTAGTCACAAATTTTGATGAAAATTTTTTCGTCAAAAATTTTTGACGTAATTGTTTTACGTTAAAAATTTTCTTTTAATGTAAATGTGATTTTTTTTCTTTTTTTTTTCACATAATGGGTATGGGTCAAATTCTGGGTTAATGGGTCATTATTAAAACAAGTGAGGTCGAAAACTGACCCAAATAAAGTGGGTCAGTATTTAAACTCTGTTCAAAAAATAGGTATTTATGGATCAGGTCAAGGTCAGATCAAGGGCAGAACAAGTCAACCATTTTTTTTGCACACCTCTGTTGGGAGGTTATGTTATCTGAGGCTTTTATATAAACAAAATAATGTAAGAAAGTCTCCCAATAATAATTTCGATAATTACAAAAAAGTAAGTAGAATTATATATTTTGAATTAGGTTATTGCAATGACTGGGAAGAATTTAACTAAATTGTTTTTTTGTTTGAAAAATATAACAAATTGAAAGGAATCTTATTTAGGTTTCTGTCAAAAGCAAGCACATGTATTATTATTATTGTGGTAAACCAGACGAATGAAATTCTTTGGGGTAGAAAAAGAAGAAGCAAAAGGACAACAAATTTAGAAAATGAGAATCCCTCACGCCAATCCGATTCCTTGAAAATTAATTGCGGGCTTGACAATGCCGAGTCCTTTCAAAGTATTTGTGATCATTATTGCTTGCCTTTGGATGCTTCCAGAGTTAAAGAAAACTAACACTTCATAAAAAATCATTATATGAGGATTAAAATACGAATTTTTTTTCAGTCTTAAAATGATTATCTTAAAAAATACAGTGATTGAAGTTAAACCATGGGATGAATCAGAAAAATTGTAGATAAAATTCAAAGGCAGGGGGAATAGTCCATTATGATCTTCACTAGATAAAATTTGACCGGGTGAGAAAAAAAAAAAAAAAAACTCTTTTAAGTGTAATAGAATATAGAATATTGCAGCATAATAATATTTGGGCAAATAACAACCATAAGTAAGCCAAAGAGGAAACTTGAACCCTGCTACTGCTAGGGAAGCATCTGAAAATATGTTTCCTGAGTGCTTACTCCTTAGTTTTCTGTTAGCAACGTCTCTTAATTATCCCATGTGACTAATATTGTAGATATGAGCTATATTATATCAAACGTTACTTGTTTCATGATCCAGCTATATAGTTTATTCGTTCTGTATTCGCATCTTATTATTATTATTATTAATATTAATATTTTGTACACGCCAAGCTAGAAGGTTTCAGGGTCTTCTGCATCTGTCGTGTCATTTAGAAGTTGGAATCCTCCAGATAACATCTGAGTAATATCTACAAGACCAGTAATGTCAAGGTGTCCCCATTTGTACATGCCCCCGCCCATAGATAATTAGCTTGACATGCGATCCAATTCAAAGGGCAAATTGGGAACTTTTAGTTCCTTAAACTAGTAATTTTCTTTTAATTATAGTATATGTGAAATTTGGATTCAAACTTGCATTTCTTAAAGTTTAATGTAAAAAAAAAAAAAAAAATGTAGCTCAGCTCGTACCAAAAATCAGAGACAAATTTTGAATGATAAGAAAGTGATTTGAATTAGCTGAAGGTGACCAATTATTAATTTTGAGGCCCATAAGTTAAACAGCCAGAAGTATAGTGAGGAATGAATGGAAGAACAACTGAGGAAACAAAAACAATGGTGAATGTTATAAATAATTAATTGTGGGGTGGAATACAGATTTCAAAGAGTTAGGAAGCTCTATCAAACAATGGTGGAGCCAGAGCGGCGATTATTTGGCAAGGTCGAAAATAATCATCATCATATATTTGAGAGTGAGAGGCATAGTTTTCATTTGCCAATGTCAATCAATCTTTTTTTTCTTCTTTTTTTTCACGTCAAATGCAAAGAGTTATCAATATCAAATAAATAAAGTTAGGATAAAACTATAAAGCAAGTTCATCACTACAAGCTACTTGTAGCACTTGGGTTTTATCACCTGTTAGGATTGTTTTCTGGGCTACTCGATGGGCTTGCTACCACAAAACACTGTATTTAGAAAAATACGAGTTCTTTTTTTGTTGAGTAAGGCCTTATGGCTCATACATGTTGTCATGACTAAAGTTATATATGTCACCCAATACCAACTCACTTGGTGCAAGGAACCGAGTGGGTGGAAAATTATCTCGGTTCGATCTTCATCAATGCTATTTTAAAGAGAGACATAAAATCTTAATCTTTGACCTGCTCCACACTAGGAATTAGTCTCATAGCGGACTTAAAAGGCTTGTTTGTATTGACTTGTAAAAAAAAGTCTTTTTTATAACTTTCTTATTTTAAAAGCACTTTCTATAAAAGTTATAGCTACTTAGATTTTTAAAAAATATTTGATTTTTGAAAAAAAATATTTGGCTTTTGACTTCTACTTTTTTTAGAAGCTAAAATTTGTAGCTTCTGAAAAAAGTAGGTTTTTGACTTTTTTTATGACTTTAAAAGCAGTCATCCAAACATAAACTTCGAAAAAACGGACTCAAGAGTCGAAGTTTATGAAGATATTCAGATAGCCCACTCATTTCAAAGATGATATAAAAAAAAGTTATATATGTCAAAACTTTATGCTCGTTAAAGCCCACCAACGCAGGCTAATATTTAACTGGTAGAGATTTTACATGATTTTGATGAAAAAGTCTCAAATCTTGAACTTAGTTATGTTCTTTTGGTATCTAAATATATTTTATATATATTTAACAAATTACCTGGTGATATTGATCATCTAGAAATTACATTCCTTTATGTGTTCGCAAAATTGTAGCGTTGCATTAATAAGCATTATCTATTCCTTAAGAATACCTTGATAACATCTAGCCTCGCTGCTCATCTAAGCGGCGAACCTCAACTAGAACTCCAAGTCTCCAAGTACGTTATATCCTAGAAATTTGAAAGTGGGAAACACTTTTTTTTTACCAATTGCAAAATCATGGACATCCAGATTGAGATGGCTTAATAGTGAATAAATCAAAGAAAAATTGAATTTGATTCTTCTTAATTTCTCCGTCTTATTTATATTTTATACCAATAATTTGCATCTCTCAAAAGTCATTAAAGATATCAATTTTATGGATTCCATTCATTTTCTTTCTTTTCAATAATAGACAATCTCTCGCTTATATACATATGGACTCGTTGACTTCTAGCCATATATACCAACTTAGCTTATTGAAAAAAAAAAGAGGATCAAATTTATAAAACATCTGAAATTACAAAGACTAGAAGTGCATTTAAGATATTAAAAAGTATAAAAGATAAAAACATAGGGAAAAAAATTAATCAAACTAATTATTTATAGATGTTCAAAATGTTTTTCAGTTTAACTTTCATATAAATTTCCCTATTATGTTTAACACAGTTTTTTGCCATATTTTTTTTTTCTGTTAATATTTAATTATCCTCATTTGTCAACGCCACTTGTTCTTTCGGTGCAGACTTTGATCTTGATTGGTCCCAGCCGGTCCAGCACCCCCATTCTGGGCCTCTTGGCTTGGAGTCGTAGATCGGTCCCCATTGATTCCTGGCCTTTTTTTTGTAACTAGTTTTGGTTTCAAAGAATGTAGTATTTTTATATTTAATAGATTGAACTATCTTTATTTTAGGCCACAGCTACGGACCATGTATAAAAATTAAAGAAATATTAAATTCATGTGATAGGAGACAACAAGTCTCTCCTATACACTTAAAAAGGTGTAGTTTTACTTCAATTTTTTTTTTTTTTGTACAATGGGATTCACATAAAATTGTGAGTGCAACATGAGATATCATATCTCCTGTTGCATAAAAAAATATAATCCCTAAAAATTAACTCCAATAAAATATGTTTTTGTTCCCAGGTTAAAAATTGAAACAAGGAAACAACCTATCTAGGGTTATGGGTCACACGAGTTGATTACAAAAATTAAAAACTTATTCATGTCATTTACCTAAGCTTGTACACAACTTGTTTTATCCCATGAATCAACACAACCCACATTTTAACGTGTCATGTCGTAGATCGACCCACATGACGTAACATGTTTTGCTCGCCCTATAATAATCCAAGTTTTTCGCTCACTTCTTATTTAGAATTTTCATTTAATCATATATTTTTAATAAAGGGATAAGTTATTTTACTTATCTTTTTTTTTGCGTATCTTTTTCTACCATTCTCCAACATCATTAGATCAGAATCTCAACTACTTTTATCATTTATCTCTCCTATTGAGATTCTAATCTAATAGTGTTGGAGAATGACAGGCAAAGGTAGGGATGTAAACGAGCCGAGCGGCTTGTTAAGGGGTTAAGCTTTAGCTTGCTTTAAACTTGGCTTGACCTAACTTGTTTAATAAATAGAACGGGCTCAAACTTTAAAAAAGCTTGTTTAGCAAACAAGTCTAAGTCTAATTTAATGAAGCTTGGCTTGAAAGCCCGTGAGCTTGATCCGATATATTATTATAATAAATAATATATTTTTATATCACTAAAACTTTAACCCTATTTTTTTGCTATTGTCTTTAACTCCATAAGCAACTGACCAAACTCAGGTACTCTTCCTCTATTTTCCTTTGAAGATTATAAAATAATAAGCTTTGTAGTTTGCACAGCTTATTCTATTAGTAGTGAAGTCATCGCATGTTTTTTTTTTTTTGTTCTTTTTTACATTGCAAGCGGCACCGATCGCACATTCTCTTGGTTTATTAAGTCATCAAATTTATACTCTTCATTAAGCATTGGTTGCTATCAATGTTTAAGAAGAAATTACAGAACTCATTATTTGATCTTAAAATATATGTGGACTGAGTGAGTTCTATAATTGTTTTTTCTCTAACCAAGGAATACAAAATTTGATGTATTTATAGTTTCAACATTTGGACGCATGTGAGATTAACA
The DNA here is from genome assembly GCF_033153095.1 of Gastrolobium bilobum. Taxonomy (NCBI): domain Eukaryota; kingdom Viridiplantae; phylum Streptophyta; class Magnoliopsida; order Fabales; family Fabaceae; genus Gastrolobium; species Gastrolobium bilobum. The sequence continues at coordinate 254,459 of NW_026897121.1, read as the reverse complement.
AAATACATATAATTATAAATGAGTCAAATCAAGCTCAAGTCAAACCTTTAATTTTTTATAAACAAGTCAAGCCAAACCTAGAATTTAGCTCGTACCAAGCTAATGAGCCAAACCAAGTTCAAAACATTTTTCATAAGCTTGACTCGACTGAGCTCATTTACACCCGTAGGCAAAGGTAAATAGAAAAAAAAAATAGGTAGAATAAGATATTCCTTTAATAAACTGGACTTTTTGACCCTTTTGTCCTTTATTAAATAAGAAATAATCATTTTATCCTGTTCCAAAACTATATTTCAATGTGCCCCTCTTTAATCCATTACAAGAGAGACTTAATCGATTAAGTGTCAAAAAAAAAATTTAATCAATTATATATCATTTTTAATCGATTAAATATCGACGACCTCAATCCGCTTTCGATAATGACGTCAAACTCACATATTAGAGTCCGTCTATTTCACACTCTTCTTCTTAAACCCATTTTATTTCTTATATGGAAAAAAGTATTTGTCATTTTAAATGACAACAAGTTATGTCATTTAAGAGAGAGATAAACACATAATAATTTTTTTTATTTAAATTTTAAATTTTAAAAAGAAAATCAATCACTTTCTCTCCTATGATTTTCATTCCTTGTGTCTATCTCTCTCTTAAAATGACATAACTTGTGTCACAACATCAAACCCTTCTTTATATATATATATATATATATATATATATATATATTTTTATTTTATTTTTCGTCGTGGCTCTGATCAAAGATGACCACATCGATGATGCACTATCCGCCATTCAATCTTCTCGGACGCCGACCGATGATTTTCATTTCCTTAAGGTCCGAGAGTATTGATTTTTTTTTCTTCTGAAAAAATTAAGACGGTATATTTTTTTTGTTAATTGAAGTTTAGATTATTCCTGATTAGGAGAGACCATCAATCTCACTGAGGATTTATAGTAGAATTAAATATCCCCTACCATAGGTTGCCCTAGAATTGAACCCCTGTCCTAGCTTTGCAGAACAATTCGCCATTTCTGTTTCAACTACATGTGTGAGTATTATTATTCCAAAGATTTTTCTTGTTTTCTGGTGAATTCTAGAATTATCCACCTTACTACCATGCTTCTAATTTGAAGAAACAAGTTGTGGAACCATTCTGGTTGCAAGAAAAGATGATTTTCTGGATACCGGATGGAAAATGCAAGAAGCATTATAAGAATTGAGAAATAAGAATTTAAGGCAAGACTTAATCAATTAAAAATCATATGTAATTGATTAAATTGTTTTTTTTACACTTAATTAATTAAGTCTCTCTTGTAATCGATCAAAGAGGGGCACATTGAGATGTAGTTTTGTAACAGGGATAAAGTGGTTATTTTTTATTTAATAAAGGTTAGAAGAGTAAAAAAAAGACATATAAACTGATTTTAATTAATTAAAAGAGAAATAACTTTTAAAATTTCTCATTAAATTCTCTTAAACAATTTTTTAATTAGTAAATAATTTTTTTTAATATTTTTAAGGACAAATTTTTAGTGGCTTTTTGACCTTTTTACCCTTCATTAATTAATTAATAACCATTTTGCCCCTTATTCAAAACTATCCACCAATCTGCTCCTTTTTAATAGATTAACTTGAATATTTAATCGATTAAATGGTCAAAACAAGCAAAAATGGTTGACTCGAGATTTAATCGATTAAATCTCCCTCTTTAATCGATTAAGAGGGATATTTAATCGATTAATATCCCAAATGAGCGTGAAAGCATTGATTGAATGAGACAAAGAAGGAAAACTCGTTGGTTCAGTGCGTAGCGAAAACCAATCTTGATTCATTAACGCATTTGAGTTGTTCCCTGAATCCAAATTCTTAGTTCACCTTTAATCCAATGCTATTGGAAGAGAAATAACACTTCTTTTGACAAGTCACTTGACACTGGACAATATATATTATTATCATTCGTGCCATCTCTAAAAGCAGCTCTTATAATAGATTTGCTGCTTAATATTGCTTCTTTCTGAAGAGTTTTGTGCTTAATTTTGCAAAAATTCTTCAACATGTCACGAGTTTTGGCTTTCAATTTAGAAATCCATCCATTTTGGAAGTATGGACTTCAGCTCCAATACATAGTCAGCACAACCCCTCATTTCTTTTGGAGTACATCTAATACTTCCATCACTGTTAGCATTTCAATCAATATATATCTCAATAGTATCATCTGAAGTCCCTAAATCACAATATACTGGTTGAGGATGACCACCATGCATGTACTAATTGCCCTTATTAACATATTCAAACTTCAATTCAGACTGGGGTGAAATACTTCCATTTCGTATTTCTTCACAGCAAGTAAGACAGATTTCAAATGAACACTTGGGGCAGCCAAAACTTAATCAATATAGTAAACTAAACCTTAATCATCATCCTCTTTGAACGTAGCGAGTTTTCCTTGTTTGTCTCATTCAATCAATGTTTTCACGTTCATTTAGGATATTTAATCGATTAAATATGAGTTTTAATCGATTAAATATTCAAGTTAATCTATTAAAGAGGGAGATCTAATCGATTAAATCTCGAGTCAACTATTTTTTTTATTTTGATCATTTAATCGATTAAATATTCAAGTTAATCAATTAAAGAGGGACATGTTGATAAATAATTCTGGATAAAGAACAAAATAATTATTAATTAATTAATGAGGGACAACAAAGTTAAAAAACCAAGTTTTAATGCTACAAAGGTATCCAAATTGATACTTTCTTTTTTCCAAATGTGGAAAATTTTCTTCCACTTTTCAAATTTCTTTTCAGTCATGTTATAAAAGTTTTCACATTTGAAAAAAGGAAATACCCGGTAGCACTAAAGATTTGTCCAAAGTATAGATACCTATAATATCAGCCGTCCATTGAGTTTTGCTGGAGCTTTCCCTTTTAAAGAATCGAAACGTGGTACGTGTCGAAAGCAGAGGACAAGGACGACGTAGGACCCAGAGGATCTTACAGACGTACACTGTACTTCAACCTAGAATGCTAGAAACTTTGACCACAAGGGTCCCACCAATCACAGTTGAGATTTTGTCCGCGTGGCAACTTGCCTGCGCCTGCTTTTCTTATAAAATGCGATAAAAAGGAGTAAAACAGAACATAAGACAATACTTCTAGAACGAGAATAAATTTATTGTGGTAGTGCAGTTGTTGTACGAAAATTAACCAGTGAAGATAAAAATATGTGTTCGATTTTATTCAGTATTATCTTTAAAAAGAGATTTAAAATCTTAATTTTGAATTTACTTTAAATCAAATTAGTTACTTGAATTTTGTTTTTTTAAAAAAACGAGAATAAACACTCTCATTTAACGGGAATAACTCCATTAACAAAATTACAACTAAGACAACATTTTTTTACTTATTTTTGAAAACGACTTATATCTATTATGTTATTTTTTTACTGAATACCATTTTTTAATTTTTTAATATATATATATATATATATATATATATATATATATATATATATAACTTATTTGTTATGTTAAATTTCAAATTTGACACCTCATCATAGCCGTTAGATAAAAAAATTGTCACATGCTTAAAAATCAAAGTCGTTGATCTTTTTTGATCTAACGGCTATGAGATGAGGTGTCAAATTTAAAATCTGACCTTTTTCCATATTATATGTCTCATATATATATATATATATATATATATATATATATATATAGAATGAACTTATTTGTTATGTTATTTTTACTATTTGTAGGTCACGTGACATTTTTTTAAACATTTAATTTTCCCAAGATTTAATATCGTTGTCTTTTTTATTTCTTATTGTCAAGAACTGAAGCTTATTATGTGTGTTGGAAAAATAAAATATTAAAAATATATAATTTAAATTTCGTAAAACACATGTGTAACCTACAGATTAGTAATTGTTTTATGCGATTATTATTTTTTTATGTTATATGAGATAATTTATAATATGTAATACACAAAAAAAGTAGGTATGGTTAACTTATTTTCTTTTTCTCTTTTTTTAGTGGGTCTCATTTATTTTTTTTATTATATGAGACAATATGAAAAACAATACCATATTTTATATAGGGAAAAGTGTGTGTCCTTTAAAAGGACACACACTTATATCCTTTTAAGAGAGATAAAGAAATAAACTATGAAAGAGAGAGAGTGGAGAGAAAAATTTATAATTTCAAATTTTAAAAAATACATTACATTTATCTCAAAGGACCATCCTTAAATGATAGACATTTTTCCTTTTTATATATGTTATGTACGAGTTCGCAAATGGCTTCTTCCCCTTTCCCGTAAGAGGTAGCAACGTTTGCATAATATATACGTCACAAATGTTTACCAGTTTTCTTTCCTTATATATGAAACACGGAAGTTTTTTCAAAACACACGCAGGGTAGTTCACCTAAGCCAAATTAATATGAAGAAACAATATCTTATTCAAGTAGTCTACTAATAAATTCTTTGACTAGACCTTATAACTGAGTATACGTTTAGTATCATCGTCATAATTTCTTTTACATTTTTAATGTTAAGAGCTAAGAAAATTTCCTCACAGTGAGGATCTGATCTGACTCCATGTTGCACGTGACCTTTTCAATAATAGTATGAAGAAGGAACAAATTGCTGAGATAGAGAAAGAAACAGATACACGTGATATGACGACGGTAACCAAACAACCTTAAAATATAAAGAGAAATCAGCAGGTATTAAGTATCAGGGGTAGGTATTATGTTTATCTTTTTATGTCTATTTATTTTATTTATTTTTTAATATCGTTAAATCATAATCTAATAATAAAAAAGTCAATTGAGATTATAATCAACGGTATTAAAAAAACAAAAATATACATTAAAAAAATGGTACAAGATTTTTTGACATCAAATCTTATCAATTTAATTGTTATAATTTATTGAAAATTAATAATTAATTAATAAATATAATCTCGATTTCCAAAAATTAACGATTAAGATTTGATATCAAATTTTTTAATTTGATACCAATTTCAAAGAATCATGTCCTAAAAAATATACACCGAAATATCCTAACCCTCACTATTATTATTTTAAGAGTTTAAATTTTTCCTCAATGAGTTTGAAATAAAAGTTGTTCAATGTGTATATAAAGAAGTGGGTGGATAACACTAAATAATAGTAGCTCAGTCTCCATATGAAAATTGAGCAGATAAAGATAAATATAAGAATATGTGTTCGATTTTTTCGAATATCATCTGTAAAAGAGATTTATAATTTTATTCCTGAACCAGCTGGAAACAAAATGCCTCCCATGAATACCTATATAGTTTATCTTAAGAAAAATAAAAAGTGAGTGGGTTCGGCCTTTACTTTAATGATATAAATAAGAGTTTTATAAGAGTTATGTCATAAGAAAAACGATTGTGTAAGAGATTTGTTTTACGTGCTGTAATTTTTTTTTTTTTTCAAAAAATGTAAACCTCACAAAAAGTTAAATGACAAATACCAATACCCATAAACAATTACTTTGTTTCAGGAATGAATCTATAAAATAAGGAGATTAATTTATAAGTGAATGACTGAAATGGTCCCAAATCATCTGTACTATGTGGTATTGAATAAGATACAAGTCACCGCTTCAATTTAATAACACTAAAATAGGAAAGATATTATAACAATTAATTAATATTATTATTAATTAATTTTAACGTTAAATTGATTATATTGATCCAACGGTTATATTTATTTTTATTTTTGTATAGTTATGATTTTTCATATTTAACATTTTATATTTATTTTCATCTTTGTATGATTATTATTTTTTATATTTAATGCTTTTACATTAAATATAGGGAATCAAGAAAATAAATATAATCGTTAGGTGAACACAATCGATTTAACGATGAAATTGATTAATAGTAACATTATTAATATAGTAAAACTAATTATTAGTTGTTATAATATACTGCCTCTACTAAAATTTAAATATTTATTATTCCCTAATAGGTGATATAAGAACTAGAGTTGCCAAATTCCAGGACAGTGTCAAAAGTAGCAGCTCGGAGAAAAGAGTGTTGTATTTCAAAAAGGTGGGCGGTGTTCTTCTGCATACATACATACATACTGCTCAGAACCTATTCTTATTGGTATCTATCTATGCAATTGCAATTTTCTCTTCTGAATGACAACTACTCTGAATCTTCCATTCTTCAATTGCTACCAAGTTCTCTTTTGCTTCTTCTGAGTTTTCATTCCTTCTATCATTCATCTTATTTTTCAGAAATATTTATTTTATTTTGTTTTATTTTTTTTATAAATAATCTAAAAACTTGTAATCACTTCACTGAAGATTTGTCTTTGTTTTTTTTTTTTTTTTTAAATCAGTTTTGGGTGTAAAAAAGAGTAAGAGATTATGGCTACAACCGATTCAACTTCTGAGCAACCGCAATTCATTGTGAGCAACGGTAACGGGAGCTTTTCGAATTCGCCGCTGATTGAAAACTCGGATACTAATCAAATTATTGTCCCTGATGTGAGTTTGGTTTTACATTTAATCTCCTAAAGCTTCTGAGTTGTTTGCTTTGAGTTTAAATAACCTGTATGAGTATGACATGGACGAATATTGCTTTAAGATTAATGATTTATTATCTCAGAGCGGGATGGTTTATCCTCTGTTTATATGCTAATGCTAAATTTTTTTAATTTATTTTATTTCATTTTATGACTACGATGGAACTGAAAAGATGCGACACGGAAAGTGGCAGAAAATAGATGTTTGAGTCGACTTAAGGAAATAAAATTAATTTTAAGAGTAACTCTGTGATATTCTTATGTCATGTATGAGTAACAGAATTGAATTGAACACAAGCGAACTCGCTAGAATGACTAAAAAATCGCAAATAAACAAAAAAGAGTGATATTAAAAATGTTTGTGGTATTCAAATAGTGACATGAATCATAATTTTATTACAGGATCACAACTATTGTGATGTAATGTTAATAGATAATTTCTAGTCAGTTTGAGTCCTAGTAGCTTAGCAAATTTCCAATTAAATTGAGTTGACTTCTGACTAAAATGAAAATAAAAAAAAAAATCATTTTTTCATTTGGCACTTCATGAAATTAAAAGGATGAGAAAGGGTCAACAATGCTATAAAGCTCTATGTGTAGGGTTCAGGGAAGGGTTAGATTCATTGTGTGGGTTTATAGTACACAGTCTTACATTGTATTTGTAAATGAATGATTAAATAAATTGAATCTGGCCAACTATTGTGCCGAGGCTTCTCTTCAAATTAAATGATCTCATGACCTTTTTTTTAATTTGAATTTTTTTTTTTTTTTCGAATTTGTGGTTTAATAATGGTGCATTCTGAGTTAGTGATTTGATTGCAAAGTACATTCCACTAACTCACATACGTTAATTGGCGTGAACTGAGGTTTGCTTGATGTCCATCACTTATTTATGTTTCTATTTTGCAGAATAGAAGCTGGAAAAACTTTTTTACATACATGGGGCCTGGGTTTCTTGTTTCCATTGCATATATAGACCCAGGAAACTGTAAGATCACTTATTCATGATTTTCTTCTGAAATTGATGGAAATATATTCCTAATATAGATATGCTTATTGTATTTTTACAATAACTTGCAGTTGAGACAGATCTTCAATCAGGGGCACAATATAAATATGAGGTATTTACGGTGTATTTTCATGCAGTTGCTTCAGCTTTGAAATATAATTTTGTTTCCAATTTAGACTACATGTGTCTTGAACTGGTATATAAAGTTAAGATGTTGAAGTCATGTAGCATGTATACTTGGTTGCCCATTATTCACCGTTTGCCACAGTAAAGAACCATTTCAACCCAAAACCTTAAGCTTAGGTGAGGGCCTCTTTAATGATTTATATTATACTCTAATACGCCCCCTCATAAGAGAGCCCATTGGACTTAAGAGGTGGATGATGCATCAGATCCAGCCTACCTGTGCTAAGAGATTCCACAAAAAAAATGGGAGGCGGCGAGGATCGAACTTGGGACACCGAGGCTCTGATACCATGTAAAGAATCATTTCAACCCAAAAACTTAAGCTATTAGGTAAGGGCCTCTTTAATGATTTATATTATACTCTAACAGCCACTTTACCTGACTCAATTGGCATTTTGTAAAAGCCACAAGCAATTATTTGTTATATTTGTGTTCTACAAAATAGGTCAACATTTTGAGCTGGACGATGTTTTTTTTTTTTGGTGTCCTTATTAATTATGCCTCCAATGATGCAGTCAGATCCTAGTTAAATCCTTGGGGTGATTGTTCTGTACTTCAGTTATTTGTTATTGATGATTGTTCTGTACACTTAGCAATTATGTCCTTGAATGCTATGCTCAAGTCTTCCTGTTTATATTTTGTCACATTTATCTTTTCAGTTACTTTGGATCATTTTGGTGGCGTCATGTGCTGCTCTTATAATTCAATCAATGGCAGCCAATCTTGGGGTTGTCACTGGTACTTGATTTGATAATCAATTTAATAAATTTGATCAGTATAGGTATGGTTGCTAATTTTCCTTTGTTTTTGTTATCAATTCTTTCAAAATTCTATTTGCTATTTGCAGGAAAGCACTTAGCAGAGCATTGTAGAAATGAATATTCTCGGGGGCCCAACTTTATCCTTTGGTTTATTGCTGAAATTGCCATAGTGGCCGCTGACATTCCTGAAGGTATAGGGGTGAATTTAGCATTTTTGAACTGTTGCTAATTTATTTGTACTACATGTAAGTGGTACCTATCATAATCATTTTTTTTATGCTGATCTTAGTTGGATGCTAAGATTGCTTTTCTACTCTTTGTATGCAGTAATTGGTACAGCCTTTGCATTGAACATGCTCTTCAACATACCTGTTTGGATTGGTGTTATTCTGACAGGATTCAGCACATTGATCCTCTTAGCATTACAGCAATATGGGGTAGTTTTCTGTATTCCATACAACCATCTCCCCCATGGTTACCTGATATCATGCTATGGTTTGAAAGGATGCACATAAATTTACATATCCTGAACAAATCTACGGTTGTCCTTCCATGATTCAGTAGTTTAATATATATATGTATATATCACAATAATATGAGCGCTTTTTCTTTGTTGTTGTTTAACAGGTTAGGAAACTTGAATTTGTTATTGCATTTCTAGTATTTACAATTGCTGCTTGCTTTATGGTTGAGCTTGGATATGCAAAGCCTGATGCGAGAGAAGTTACGAAGGGTCTTTTTGTTCCAGATCTTAAAGGGAGTGGTGCTACTGGTCTTGCAATTTCACTTCTTGGGGCTATGGTTATGCCGTGAGTTCCTTGTGTTTACTGCAGCCATTTATTTATTTTTTTCTCCATTAATGTGATCTAATGCTATGTTTCTTTATGAATTTTCTTCAGGCACAATCTCTTCCTCCACTCAGCACTGGTGCTTTCTAGAAAAATACCACGATCAGTTCGTGGAGTCAAAGTAAACATTTATCTCTTTTATGCATGCATTAAAACTTATTACAAGATCTAGTTCTAATGTCACTGAAGTTGCCAAGTTGTTGGCCTACCTAGAATCAACATCACCATCTAACATCATCTTTATCCCAAACTATCTGGCCTACTTTGAATATCCATTTAAAATCAGTGGATACTTGAGGCCTTCCTGTTTGCATTAGGTTCTTCAACAGTATTATATTGTTCAAGATGTAGTAAAGTTATTAATTTATTTTCTAAAAATATCTGACCCTTGCTCTCTGCGATATAGTTGTATTATTGTCTTTATCTGACCTGTATTTGCAAATATGTTGGTTAAGATTTACATCTTTTCAATTATCTTGTGGTTTAAGCTGCTAGAGGCATAAAACTAATTTTGAATCTTCCCTAACAATTGGTCACTTTCAAACCTAAAGGACTCTGGCAAGAGGGGGCATGCTAGGGATATAAAACCAATCTTCATATAATAATTTAATAATTAATTCACAAGCCATTGTTTTCTTTATTTTTTTATAATGCAGTTTTTAAAATAAGATTCTACAGTAATACAGCATTAAGCTGTATATTGACATGTGCTTCAAAGAGAAGAGATATTGTTCTATCTTTGACAACTCATACTTTTTAACTTTTCATTTTTCGGTCAAAGTGGAATTTGAATTATTCTTGGAAGGTCTTGTTAAGGTTCTAACTTTGTCAACAGCAGGCAATGCGAAACCTTGGCATAAGTTTAAATTATGGTAAAGCAGTATCTGAAGTCACTCATTGCTTTTTTTAATTTTCTTTTCTTTTTCCTTTTTTCTTTTGACAGGACGCTTGCAGATTTTACATGATAGAAAGTGCCATTGCTCTTACGGTGGCCTTCCTCATAAATATTTCTATTATCTCCGTAAGTGGTGCAGTTTGCAATTCTTCAAACTTGAGTATAGAAGATCAGATGAACTGTCAGAATTTGGATTTGAACAAGGCCTCCTTTCTACTAAGAGTAAGTGAGGCCACGATATGTCTTTGTTACCCTGTGTATATTATAGTGTTAGAATTTTATTTTTTTTATTTTTTTACTGATGCTATCACATTTTACCTAGTCATTGAATTTCATATATCAATTTTGTTGGAAAGTGTGCTCATAAAGTCATTGAGGATAATTTCTGATATACTCAGAATGTCTTGGGCAAATGGAGTTCAAAACTATTTGGAATTGCTTTGCTCGCGTCAGGCCAAAGTTCCACTATAACAGGAACATATGCAGGGCAGTATGTCATGCAGGTATACTGTTTATTATCATTATTATTTATATACATTTTTTTGCATAAAAAATAGTACTTTTGCTCATCTACGATACTATTAAACCGTAATTTAGTTTATATGATATATCTTACCATAGGACAATCATAATAACTCCTTGTACAGCATTTTGTAATTTGCATTTTCTTATAAAAAATAAAGAAGGAACAGTAATAATTCTTCAAACTAAATTATGAAGGCAGGCTATGCAGCTGCTATTCTTGTATTTTCATGTTCAATGAACCTCTCATATCGTTTAAGAGCTTTAATGGTCCCTAATGAGCTTTGAGATTAATAATTATGAAATTTGCCTTTGATTCACCTAGATAAGGACTCACTTTGAGCATTGTTTATCTTATGCTATTTCTACTTTGCATTTTCCCCCCATAATTTTTTCAGGGTTTTCTTCATTTACGACTGAAGCCATGGATTCGAAATCTGTTAACTCGTTGCTTTGCCATAGTTCCTAGTTTGACTGTTGCACTCATTGGTGGCTCTTCTGGAGCTGGGAAGCTCATAATAATTGCATCAGTAAGAATACCTTGCCGTTAGGCTCCCTCTAATTTTTTTAATCCTAAGTTTTTCACTTGGAAATATGTTGGTACTAAAGTGAATAAGTTGTTTGAATTGTCATGCTATAAGTTCATGAAAGTTTCTCATATTTGTGACTCGAATACATTGCATCCCATGTATGGTGTACTGTAGAAACAATGTTATATCATCAGTATAGTCAAAAAATGTTATATCATCATTTATTAGCCTTTAACCTTTCTCGTGGGTTTAATATTGGACAATTCTATCATACACAAGATGTATCAATTCAGAGACAAATTGCAACAAATTCTATCATACACAAGATGATTTAATTCGGAGACAAATGGTAACTTTATATTGTGCCAAGCCCAAAATTTAAGAGATGCAACAACTCGTATTAACAACTTAGCATAACTGCTCTGGTTGCGTTATCTGATTTCAAAAAGGTATAAGTAGGATTATAGGACCATTCATGCAGTTGTATACAGTTACATATGCTGATATCCACCATTTTTTTCTGTTGTGAACAATTTTGTACGGGAATATAATTTCTCATGTTGCATTTTTGTCTCATGCACACATAAAAATGTAAAGAAAACAAGTGGGTTCCACTTACTTTTTTTGTGTGCATGAGATAATTTTGTCTCATGCAACATGAGAAACTATATTCCAATTTTGTATACATGGGATCATTTTATAATTCCTGTAAGATTGTATGCAAACATGGGTCTCTGCTATATTTTGTGCTGAAGCTCTTCTATGTCTGCTGATCAGATGATCTTATCATTTGAGCTTCCTTTTGCTTTGGTTCCTCTCCTCAAGTTCACTAGCAGCAAAACCAAGATGGGAACACATGTCAACTCGATCATGGTAATTTTTTTGGTAAATTGATTACCAGCTTCACAAATGTTGTCAAAATGTTTAGAATCATTGTCAGACATATGCTCTCTGAAAGCAAGAAAGACACATGTACTGATTACTTAAATTTGACTGGAGACACTTAGTTTCCCCTTTTGTTTTCCCTGCACTTCAATTAGCCATAATTCTTGAAGTAAATGAATTTAAAAGAGCTGCTATTGCTTCATGCACCAAAGTTACATGTCAGAAAAGACCTATGTTCTGCATCTTATCTGATATAAGATTTTCTATAAATTCTTTAATTGCAGATTTCGGCTGTTACTTGGATCATTGGTTTCCTCCTCATGGCCATAAATATATACTATTTATTAGATAGCTTCGTCAATTTGCTTCTTCATAGCCACTTAAAATTTGTTGCTAAGGTGTTTCTCGGGATAATAGGATTTTCGGGTGTGGCAGTATATTTGGCTGGTATTGTATATCTAGTGTTTCGCAAAAATAGAAAGGCTACACACCTTTTGTCACTTACTACACCGGAAGAAGATCAACAAATGGCAAATGAACAAGGCAATGGATCAATGTATTGTCTCCCAAGAGAAGACATAGTAAGCATGCAACTGCCACAAAGAAGTAGTCCAGCAGCAGAACTTGAATGAGAAATATTTGATTAAGTTGTATTAGCACCTATTAAAGCTTTTGTTTGTGGGAACTGCATGTGATGCATGAGGTTCCTGTAGAATGCAACTTTTTGTTAAATGTAATGCCTATCTTAACAGCTTTTTTCTTAAAATAGAAGTGAGCATTTGTGTAGAAAGACCCTTTGTCCTATCTTCGACTCTTCCTATTGTCACCTATCATACCACATTAAAGTACTATTATCTTTGTATTTTTCTTTCTGGAATATCCCATTTTCTCCCAAAATAAAGTTTCGTAGTGAACTACTTGGAATGGACCATGGATGAAAATAGTGGACCACTGCGTGGTGTCCAAGCTGCCTCTCTAAAAAAGTTTAAGGCACCATTTGGGATTTTTAAAGTGTAAGCAAATTTCCATTTCGAGAATGATAATTGAACTTACTAAAAGTCACTTATTGTCCCCACGTTGTTGGATGTCCCCGACCCCTATTCAGATGGAAATGGTTATAGATTGCACTTGGCCTTGTTGCCTGCTATCAAGGTTTGCAGCTTAAAGTTTTCATACACAAGCTACAAATAATCTTCATTGTTTTTTTTTTGCATAAGAAAGTGAAACAAAGGTTTGAATAACCAGAAATATTAAGTGTGAGTTATAAAGAAGTTCTATATTGGTTAGAATTGAACTAAGTGAGGATAAAAGATTTATAGACCTGGTTGTTTGGGATGGAGAAAATTAGTTTACCATGTTTGGCATGACTAAAAGAAAAAAAGTCTTAGGTATAATTTATTTCCCATCAATCTGGTTTTGAACTACACATTGGCAAAAAAAAATTCCACATTACCCATGGAATTGTTTTCTCCCCACACTGGGAAACATGTTTTCATTTGGTAAATGACCTGAAAAGAAAATAACATATGTGTCAAAATGATGGATAATTTTGTCATTTTGGTTCAAATTTTCATCAATATTTTACTACAAACCAAATATAAATCAGTAAAATTAACCCAACTTTTCAAATAAAATTTTGGCCTACCAAACACTTTTTTGTAACTTACCCGGGAAAAAATATTTTCCACCATATTCTCAGAAATCTTTTTTTCCAGATAAAAAAATATCTCCTATACTAAACGCTCTCTTAAGATTTTGGATTCAGATGTGGTGTCGATTCATTTATTGTGGTTTGTTGCTTGGTCTATTGATAAAAGAATCTCAAGAATTTTGGATTCCTCCGTTAACAAAAACTGTTTGAATTGAAATGCACACTTTTCATTTACAGATTGCAGCCTTAAATAAAGGCTTGATTACAAAAATCAGAATCTCCTAATAAAGGCGCCTTAAATAAAAAGGCTTGATTACAGATGATCAGAATTAAATAAAAGGCTTGATTACAGATAATCAGAATCTCCTAATAAAGAGCAATTACAAACTGATCAGAATCTCCTAATAATCCTAACATATTAACAGAATCTCCTAATAAAGGTGCCCTAAATAAAAACTTGATTACAGATTGTTACATCTTTCTTGATACGCCCCCTCAAGTTGGAGCATGGAGGTATGAAATGCCCAACTTGGACAGTAAAGATTGGAATTGTTTTCGCCCAAGGAGAGCATTTCATACCTCCATGCTCCAACTTGAGGGGGCGTATCAAGAAAGCTGTAACAATCTGTAATCAAGCCTTTATTTAAGGCACCTTTATTGGGAGATTTTCTTAATATATTATGATTATTAGGAGATTCTGATCAGTTTGTAATTGCTCTTTATTAAGAGATTCTGATCATCTGTAATCAAGCCTTTTTATTTAAGGCGCCTTTATTAGGAGATTCTGATTTTTGTAATCAAGCCTTTATTTAAGGCTGCAATCTGTAAATGAAAAGTGTGCATTTCAATTCAAACAGTTTTTGTTATGGTATCAGAGCCATTGTCGGATTGAAGACATTTCACCGATGATTTGTAGTGAGTAGAGACCATGTTAAAAAATTGCGAATGTGGAAGTACGTTTCTCCTTTATCATGCATGAGAAATATCCAGACATTACGGCTATAATCATCCAACACAGTTAAAAAATATCGGGCACCACTAGAAGAAATAGTACGGTATGGCCCCCAAAGATCACAATGGATTAAATCAAATGCATTCAAACAACTTTTTTTATTAACCGAAAAAACACTGCGAGATTGTTTGGCCCTAGAACAGACATCACAATGGCCAGTATTATTGAAATTTGAAATAAACGAAAGCAACGATAAATAGTGTCTAGAGGGATGGCCAAGTCTTCGATGCCACAACTGAGAAGAATTTTTAGCTTGCACCGCATGTGTTGATGTTTGAGAAATAGTAGAAGATCTCAGCACATACACCCCTTCGTGTTCATCACCCCTTCCAATCGTCGTCCTCAAGTGACGGTCTTGTAGGATACAATGGCTATTAGCGAAAAGGACATACCAAGTATTTGATTTTATTAATTGGGAGACTGAAATAAGATTGCATGTAAGAGATGGAACATAAAGCACATTGGTTAAAACCAACGAAGGTGTTAAAATAATACTTCCACTTTTAACATCATATGTACACATGCCGTTTGGAAGACCAACAGGACAAGGAGGTATAGGATGAATATCGATCATATAGGCAAGGTTACCAGTCATGTGTTGAGAACAATGTTGTTAAAACGTAGAGTCTACGCTGAAACGGTAGGGGGAAGCAAAAACGTAAAAACGTAAAATCGAAAAACGTAAACGAAACGTAAGAGTTTACTCCATACCAAAAAAATAAAATATATCCAACATATATATAACCAAAACACACCAATATATAAGTCATTACAATAAAATTGAATTTAGTTTTCTGTTTTGCTCAACATCATGCAATAAAATTGAAATCTTCCTATTACTTTACTGGAATAAAATTCTCAGTGGTTACATAGAGTGAAACATACGTGTAAATTAAATTTGGATCATTTTTAATAATAAAACAATAAAACATTGTTTAGATTTGAATTAAAATTAAATACTTCTACTTTCAATAATATTTATAAAAATTAAATACAGTCAAATATTTCTACTTTCAAACAATATCAAATACTTTAGGAAATTCAATATTTCTTTTATTATAAATAAAAAACTAGATCTGTATTAAAATTAAAAAATTAAAAAATAAAATTATAAAAATTCAATATTGAATATTCAACTATATTAAATTATTAATATCAGTATGAAAAGATGGTGGCGTGTTAGATTTGAAGAGGATACATCACCCATACTTCTATTATTAAAAAAACTTGGTACTGTACAAAAGCAAAAAAGGAGCAAAGAAAAATGAGCAAGAAACAAGAAGAAAAATGTGCTCTGAAGAGTGAAGACGCAACAAGCAAGAATAAACAAGAAGAAGAATACCTCGCTTGATGAAGGAGAATTGAAGAAGCAGCGCGTTTTTTGTTTTTGGGGGAAAACCGGAAAAAGCAAGCCAGCAGGAACTCAGCAGTCAGCAACGCGTACGCAAGGATGAATGAGCGGTAGGGTTTTTTTTTTGTTTTAAGTTGGGGATGACGTGATTTGACAAAAATACCCCTATTTTTTTAAAAAAAAAAACTGAGTCAACTCGGTAAACTCACCGAGTCAACCGAGTTTACCGAGTTGACTCGCTGTTTCAACCGTTTCAATCCAAAATTCGTTTCAACCAACGTTTTGACACGTTTTTGGTCATTAAAACGTAGAATGTTTCGACACTACGTTTTAACAACAATGGTTGAGAAGCACCACTGTCAATAAGCCAAGAAGAAGGTGTACAAGCATTACCAGATAGCTTTTCAGAAGGTGGTTTGGAAGAATCAACTATGGTCAGCAATCGTTGAACCACATCTGGAGTAAGGTCAGCCAGAGACGCAATACCTTTGGTGTCTCCATCAGCCGGAATGGTTAAAGCATGTGCAACCGGAGCGAAGAAAAATTGAACGTTCTATCAGCCATGGTTATTTTGAACGTTCTATCAGCCATGGTTCTTGGCTGAAAAAAAAAATTGAAGAAAGAAGGAAAAATAAGGAAGCTAGATCGATAGGCTCATGATACCAAAACAAAAACTGTTTGAATTGAAATGCACACTTTTCATTTACAGATTGCAGCCTTAAATAAAGGCTTGATTACAAAAATCAGAATCTCGTAATAAAGGCGCCTTAAATAAAAAGGCTTGATTACAGATGATCAGAATCTCCTAATAAAGAGCAATTACAAACTGATCAGAATCTCCTAATAATCCTAACATATTAACAGAATCTCCTAATAAAGGTGCCTTAAATAAAGGCTTGATTACAGATGGTTACAGCTTTCTTGATGTCATTCTCTAAAGTCACATGTGACTAATTATATTAACACGAAGAAAACAACTAGTGATTTCAGAGTGCAAGTCAAAAGATGTCCATAGGCAGCAATTTTTAAAATTGGAATTTTCCTTTGGTAGTAGTTGCCACAACTTGCTCAAATCTTTTAGCCAGCACTTTAAAAGTTGAAACTGAGGTTAATTACATGATAGAAGATCCAACATCACCTACACCAACAGACAAAATAAACCCATAAATCAAATTTAATATTCTCTGTCTTCTATATTGGTCAGTCAACTACTACACATGTTGAAGAATCAACCAGCTTCTCATGTTCCATTGTATAACCAGGTTTCTCTTTTCCGTTTACCAAAAAGAAAAAAAGAATACTCTTCCGCTAACTATCCTTTTCCCACATATTCCCAGCTAGTTTAACTAATATTGCATAAGACTTTATATATAAGACCATTGATTAAAGATAAAAAGTTCCTGAAGTTTTAGATTTCAAATTAACGTAATGTAGAAAGAGAAATTTGTGGAGAATGTGGACTTGGAGTAACGAAGTTGGTATAATTATTTAAACATCTTGGAGGAAAAAATAATGAGGTTCATATGGCCTCTCTTTTTTTTGGTAAACGATATGGCCTCTTTCTAGAGGAACAAAACAGATAAAAGAATAAAAATAGACGTGCCACTCTATGATTAATCTTTTTTATTTTTCCTGTTAATTTCATTTTTAGTTGTACTAAATACGAAATCTCAGTGAATATAAACAAATTGAATGTCAATGTTTACAGAGTTCGAATTGTACCGAAAAAATTGTTTGGACTTCGGAGGGAGGCTTAGACAGAAAAAAGATAAAACAACTTGAAGAAAATAAAATTAAAAAAGGTGGGAAAAAAATCCATTAATATTATCAGTTTTACACGAGGCAACAATTTGCATGATATGTATAACAAATTCCAAATACGTACTTCTTAGTATTTTCTAATTTCACATAAACTGAGGGGGAAAAAACTTCTTTGTCCTGAATTAAACTAGTTGATATATTACAGCCAAATATATGATATGTTAACTTAGTCTTCTTGCTTTGTGGGGACAGGAAGGTGTCCTTTCTCTTGTAGACTCTTGACGGTCTCATAGAGACACTGCTTCACTGGGGTGAATTCCAATCCCAAATCTTTAAGCTTTTTATTTGAAAACACATAGGGTTTCACTCTTGGGTTCTTTTCATCTGAACATCTGCACAAGTGAAATATTATGTAAAAATCACAAACCCAAATTATTAACATAAGTTAGCAATAGTATCTAAATTCTTCACTTTTGCATGTTTTGGTACATCGAGATTATGGTACACCAATTCACCCTTCAGATGAAATTTTTGTTACTAATAAAAATCTATGTAATAAAATTTCAAAGCAAGAGTGGATATATGCCTAGATGTAAGAAGCTTTGCATTGGTCTTGGGCTTGTAGGTTCCCCAACAATATATGATATGTTCTTCTGAGCAAGTTATCAAAGCAGGTAACTTAACCCATCCTTCTCTCAATTTTCTTTAAAAAAATATATAATTTATTAATAGATGACTAAGCATGCCTTTGTATTAAAGAAAAGAGGTAGGTAAAAGATCCGATACACTCTCAGGGCTCAAGTCCTTGTGTCTGACAAGGACAAGGGTTTGGTAAAGATTTGTAAGTTCCACTAGTTTTCACCTATAAAATCATTGAATTCTTGGATTTCAATTTGACTCTGCTCTCCTTAGGGTAGAGGTTGGAAACACATAAAGAAGTCAAAGGTGGTACACCTACAGCCCTACCTTTCTGCATCCATCCTCATACTGCTTAACATTTATATATTTATGTTCCATGTCACAAACCAAGAAAACATAACATCTCATCAATAATTAATGATAAAAAGTAAAACTCAGTGCACCCATTTCTTGTTTGGTATGATAGAAGAAAAAAGAGAGTTTAATGGAAGCATTTTTTGTGGGATTTAATTTGTATATTTTGCATCCCTCTCCTATAATATAAACTTTTTCAAGTAAATTAATTCTGGTAGTTACTTATTGGGTCCGTCGCTTCTCATGACTTGTGATGAGAAAAGTTGCAGCAAATTTTTAACACTAGGATACACGTGCGGATCCTAGAATACACGTGCGGATTCTATAAAAAAATAAAAATAAATCAGGATTCGGACGCATATCCTGATAAAAGTAAGTGTTGCTGCACTTTTTCCCTTCTGCAGTCACATAAGAACTACTTTCCCCTTGCTTATTATATGCAAACCCCAATAGTTTTATACAATTTAGAAGTTGTGGTACACAGAATAGCAAAATCTTTCATTTAATTGTATCTGCTTTTTATTCTTTGGATTTTGTTCAGGAATCACAACAATAATAGAAACATAACAAATACTTACTTGGTAGGAATAGGGTACTCGGGGAAGTACTTGGCTAGAATTTCAACTAGCTCACCACGATGCAAAGAACTTTCAGAACATATGTATCGACCAGAAGCAGAAGGTGTCTCGTAAACAAGAATGTGAGCTAATGCTGCATCCCTAACATCTACATAAGACTGAGTTGCATTTACAAAAGTCTTAGCAGAGCCAGTAAGGTACTTGAGGATGTGAATTGTACTAGCATTAATGGTAGGTTGTAGCAATGGTCCTAGAACCAAAACTGGGTTCATCACAACCAAGTCCACCTCTTTCTCTTTTGCTAAATCCCATGCTTCTTGTTCAGCCACGGTCTTCCCATAACAATACCAGTTCTGCAGATTAATTAACCATTTATTATACCCAATACATATTATATTCTCATTTAATTATTAAAACTCCCATTTCTAGCATTCCAGTTTCGTATATGACTAGATTTGTATTAAAGCCTTTAGATTCTACCTAAAAGGTACATAATATCATATAATTTTATCTAAAAATAGTGACAAATATGTTACTAATATTTCTTGTTTCAATATATTAGATAGCATGTCACTTAAGTCAATGAATTTATAACCAACAAAAGTTACAACTTGTTGACATTAGAGTGCATTGATAATTTAGTAGTTAAATTGAACCTTGGTGGTCTTGCAGTACTCCAAATCACTCCAGCATGACTCATCAACCACCACATCCCTACTCCTATTGGGGTCCATATACACTGTGCCAATTGATGAAGTGAACACCACGCGTCTCACTTTTGCTTCTGCAGCTGCTTTTATCACATTCTTGGCTCCATTCACTGCTGGCTCCAACATTTCTTCCTGAGTGCCACAAAGGATTCATCTCAATTACTGTTTATGTGATTAGTTAATTCAGTTTTATATAGAGTCAAATTTGCATAGAAAGCAAATACAACAACAAAAAATTGGGTGAAGTGTGGGGCTCAGTGTTAAGGGAATGTGTGTTCATCACAAGAATGGCATCCATAAACAACAGAAAGAAAGTGTTAGGATAGACACAATGAAAAGATAGCCATTAATTTATTTATAAATAAATAAAAATGACATCGCTTCACATCAACTAATCATGTTAAATGATATATATATATATATATATTCGAGTCTATCACAATCTCAGAACGTGGAAAAAAAAAATGTTGGTGGTGGGATCCACCAGGGGTCCAATTTGATCATGATAAGGTATGGAAGTAAGTTTAGATTTTCTAGCACTTTATAGCAATATCAAAATGTGGAAAACAGAGAGAAAACACATAATGATAATCAAATTACAAAACATGAAAGAGAGAGGAAAAAGAAAAAGAAAAAGAAAGAAAGAAAAGATAGAAAACTCACGGGGTTATCAGTGACAGGTGAGGCCGTGTGGAAGACACCATGACAACCATTAACAACATCTTTAATAGACTCAACATCAAGAAGATCAACTTTATGCAGAGTTAGCCTCTCCCTTGCTCCTACCAACTCTTTCAAGTGACCATTCTTCGGATCATCTGATGAATCCACGCATGCCCATGTCAAAAAAATAACATAAATATCAGCTAATCAAACAACCTTAAACATAGCAAATTTAACATGCAAGCGAGACATGTCATGTCATATCATATGTAATGAGCACATATATATATATATATATATATATATATATATATATGTAGCAAGCAATAATAGCATGCCTGGGTTTCTCACGGTTCCTTTGACAGTGTAGCCTTTCTCTAAGAGAGCTTTGACGAGCCAAGAAGCTATGAACCCACCAGCGCCAGTGACACACACGGTTTGGTCAGAAACTGAAGAAGTGTCAGCAGGCATATTCAATGGCTCTGTATGTTCCTTCTTAATTGGTAAAGAAACAAAGAATCTTTAGATAATGAGAGAGAAAAAAATGGGAAGAACTCTAGAGGGGACAGAGATCAATGTGCTCAATTGAATACGGGAGATGCTGCTTACTGAAAGTGGCACAGAGCAATGTGACCAAAATGTGGCTTTTATAAAGGATTCTGCCTCACCTAATCCTGATGTGATATATATTTATTTTGATATAGATTATTGCACGGAAGTTAAAATTTTGATTTATTATTATGATTTTATGATTTTTTTTTTCATCAAAACGATTTTATCAATATTTCAAATGTTTTTACATTTTTTTTATGATTTTTCTATATTACGTTTCACGATTTTTTTATCCCCTTTTCGATTTTACATAAAATCTCAATTTTAACTACTTCGATTCCACCTATCTCTTTTTCGGCTTACTTTTCTCTATCATTTTAAAATATCATTAAATTAAAATCTTAATTAATATTTATCTTTCCCTCTCCTTTTGAGATTGTGATCATCTAATGATATTTGAGAATAATAGGCAAAAAATAAGCAGAAAAAGAAAGAAAGACAGAATATCATATCCCATTTATTTTTTGGGTTTTATGTTTATCATGTAACATGATATAACATCACTTTTCTACACACACATTAAAGAGGTGAAGTCCACATGTTTTTCTTTCTCTTTCATCATTCCACTTTCTCTCTCTCCATTTTTTTATGTGTGTTGGAAACAACACTTAAATCATGTAACATAACACTAATAAAACCTTTATTTTTTAGCCTTTTATACTGCTGAGGTAAACGCGTAAGGTTATACTTAAATATCATTGTTTATATAAAACATTGTCCACATGGGAACGTCAAATTGTAAATTCAAAATTGAGTTAACATAAAAAAGTCGTTCTATTTAAAAATTCAAAGTCGTTCTATTTAACGTGTAGAACAACTTATGTACCCTGTTCATGAAAAAATACATATTTTTAATCACGTGTATACCAGTAATCTCCAACTTTGCATGTGTTTTCGCGAAACTAGTGTTACTCTAATATTTAGTAAGGTCCAATTACATACACAATGGTTATTTTTTTAAAAAAATAAATAAAGAAAGAAAGTGTAAAGTGAAAAATATAAGAACTCTGACTACTAAAAAATAAAGAATGCTTATAATAAAAGACACATGCAAGATCATCTAGAAGCAGTCCACCGCACCAATATTTTCTGATCAGCTCCATTTCATAGTAGTTTTTATTTTAATACGTCAAAATCTCTCTTAAAAATGAACAATTAAATTAAAAAAACCATATTCTTAAGCTGTTATATATAAGGGATGAATTCATCCCTATATAATGAAATAGAATCAAAATTCTTAATAATAAGATAATTTCGTATTATAATTTATTTATCTTAAGACGTATATATGACCCTTTTCTTTTTTGGGTAAGCAACGTATATATGATTTTGCCATTATTTACTATATATTTTATATTTTTTAAAAGTTCTTAAATTATTGATTATTTTAGTTGTTTCTTTTTACGTTAATATTTTATATATCTCAATTACTTATATTCTCAAAATAATTAATTTTAAATTTTTATTTTCATATCAAAATTTATTTCCATCCCGCATTTTAAATTTTACTCTCGAGTTATTTCTTTTTAAATTTATTTATTTTTACATTAAATCTCTATCTCTCTCTTTTAACAAATCTCAGCTGCTCCAATCTTAAACATAAAATTAAAATTGAGAGCAACTAACTATTTCTTCTATTCTCTATTAAGGGAGCGTTTGGTACAAAGAAAAAATTTGAATTTTCGAAAAATTGAAATTGATAATCTTATTTAGCCACATTTGGTACAAGAATTTTAAAAAAATTATCAGGAATTTGATTTTCATAGGATTCTAATTTTTGAACAATTTTAAGCTAAAATGTCATCCAAGAATATCACATAGAGGTGGTATTCTTGGATTCTCATTACTTTTAATCTTTGTGGCGTCTCTAGCGCCAAATCCATATTGCTGCCTTCTTCTTCCCACGCTAGTGGCGCGGTGGTGAGGAGGCTAGTGTCAAGTCTATTTTGTTGTTTTCTTCTTTAGCAGTACAGTTGAGGCAATTCACTTTCCCAACATTTCTGGTAATATTTTGCCCAACCAAATAGTTTTTTTCTCACATTTATGAAAAATTCATTTTTCCAACATATTCCTATTAATCGTGATTCTCAGGCATAAAAAAATTTCTTCTTTACCAAACATTCCCTAAAGAATGACTCTCCAACGCATAAATGGTTAAGAATTCACATTTTCATCATCTTTCGCAAAATCAAGTCCACTGCGGAGACATTCATAAATTGCTCTATCGTAATTCTTCGCGGATATGGGCTAATTTGGCAAGTTCCTCAGAGAGAGTTGTCTCGCGTCTCTAGATATTCTCTACTACCCACCTGTGTCAGTTTCGGGTACATGTACCCTTTTGTTGGGAGGCAGTAGTGGAAAATTTTTCGCAACGGGCTAACTGACACATGTCATTCTTAATACTTTTTAATTTTAAAATTTTAATTTAATTTTTCAATCTATACTTTTTGAGTCCTACCTAAATTAAGTATGCATATATTTCTTATGATTTTAAATATCTTCCTAAATATTTTTTCTTTTAAATTTTACCAAAAAAATTACAAGATACTTTTTAGTTTGTGTAAACTAGCATGCAATCATATGTAATAATAATTGTAAAAAAAGTCAAACATTTTTAATAATAAAAGTAGAATCCATATATTTATGTATGATTTAATAATCATTAAAGTGATGTAACGTGCAACCATAACTAAGACTTGCCATTTTTCTCCATTTTGTAGACAAATTAGTCAAGCGAAATCTGTCTGAAATTTCCTGAAATGTAGGGCATGGATTGACCATCAGAATGGTTTTGCAATATTTACAATAGAAAAAGGGGAGGTTGAGGTAGGAAAGGAATCCTAGTTTATAGATTCTGCGGCAGTCAGGTTGTAAAGAAAAGGTGGTGCTTGGGTTGTTGAATGAAGACATTCTTCACATTCAAGCATAAAATCAACACCCAACAACTACCCCAACCCAATCAAAACGTTTCTTTTCTTTTTGTGAAATCAAAAGGTTTGTTTTCAAAGTAATGGGAAACTAGCATTTGTTTTCAAAACATTTGGCGAGTAATATTTTTCAGCCTTTTGACTTAAACCGACGTCAATAAAAACAAACCCCCCGACCAAAATCAGCGTGTCATTAAATTGATAAATTCATTCCACGCTCTTCTGTTCAAAGTAGTGCTGTGCTGACTCAACCATGAATTTGACCCCATGATGCACATGTCACATGTTTATTTAACAAAACTGCATATTTTATGTAAAGAGCTTAAACCAAGGTCTAAAGTACACATTTTGGACAAAACTTCTATTAGCAAAGACTTAACATACTTTTTGACACCATTTGTTACAAAACTTTTAAGTACTTCTGAAACATGAAATTAAAAAAATCACCCAATGAAATAAGTATAAGTGCTGACCCATAAAAGTCATTTCCTCTGCTATTCAAGAAATACTAGCCTTGCCAATAGAGGCAGAGTTAGGGAAAAAACTCAGTTAATGTCAAAAGATCCAACTAGTAAAATTCAGCGAGTACAAATTTGTATTATTTTTAAAAACCTAACTAATACCAAAGTCATGCTATAATTTTTTAAGAAAATATGTAGTATTTTTGAAAATCAATCAGTGCCTACCAAGTGGCTCCACCAGTGCATCCTTGCCAACACAGAAAGGAATGAAACAAACCCTTCTCCGCAAATCCATGAAATCATTATATACAAAAAACCAAGTTTCAAAAAAGGGTGTGAACCAAACCCTTATACTGTAATAAATAGTCTTTTTTTTTTAAGTATTCCAAAGGGGCAACAACCCAAAGAAAAAGAGATTACAAATAAACATAGTCAGAGTCCAGTAAAGGACCCAGCTCATCAGGAGCATTAAACAACAAAACATAATCCTC
Source organism: Gastrolobium bilobum (assembly GCF_033153095.1). NCBI lineage: Eukaryota > Viridiplantae > Streptophyta > Magnoliopsida > Fabales > Fabaceae > Gastrolobium > Gastrolobium bilobum. Next base: position 229,050 of record NW_026897121.1, on the reverse strand, counting down.
CTTTGCAGAAGAAGCTAAATTAGCAAGAAGATCAGCACAAACATTACTATTCCTACTGACATGAACGAACTCGACTATCCACTCCTTCCTACCCCAGCTTCTAATACTATCAACAAGCTGATGGTTGCCACCATTTCAGAACTACAGTTAATAGCTTGGATTGCTAACTGACAGTCACTTTCCACTAGCAGCTGAGTCACTTTGCGATCCCAAGCAACTCTAATTCCTTTGTAAATAGCCCAGAGCTCAGCTATAAAAGGGGAGCAAATGCCAATCTTGTAGAGGAACCCAGTAATCCATTTACCATTTTGGTCCCTAAGGAGTCCTCCACATGAAGCAAAGGATGAGCCTGGCTTTACTGATGCATCTACATTAAGTTTTATCCAACCTTGGGGGGAATCGTGTAAAGAATCTTGGGATACACCACCCCAAAAGCTAGCTCAAAGGTGAGAGTGTTCAAGGTCTTATAAACTCCACATTAGTTGCACATACAACCAATGTGGGACTATATCCCTCACATGAGAGCCCATTGGGCTTAAAGAGTGGACAATGCAACAGGCCCAGCCTACCTGTGCTAAGAAACGCCACAAGAGAAAGTGGGGGCGGCGAGGCTATGATACCATGTAAAGAATCTTGGGATACATCACCCCAAAAGCTAGCTCAAAGGGTGGGAGTGCCCTAGGTCTTATAAACTCCACATTAGTTGCACATACAACCAATGTGAGACTATATATCTCAACAAATCGACTAAGGAACTCGACTCGAAGGCTGCTGGTTAGGCTGAGCATTGATACCGTTTCCAGAAGAGGAGATGATTGTTGGGTTTGCTCTTTTACTAAAGCCCAAATGAGTTATTAGTATGAGAAGAGCCCAAGGAACCTAGAGCCCAATGAGCTAGGGTTTCTTGGAACCCATATAAATAGTACCTCTTAAGTCATCAGCCTAAAATGTCTTTTTTGTGCGAAAGAGGCAAGCTCAGAATCTAATCAGTGCCCACACACTTCCCCTTCTTCCTCGAGAGATAGTTTGGAAGATCTGCCACAGTCCAGCTTCAAGGAGGTTGTTCGTGCTGCGGCGCTGAGGTGAGCTGTTCGTGAAGAGGAATCCTACAAGGGAAGATTCTACACGAGACCTGCGCACCGAGAGGTAATTGTGAAACAAGGATGATTCGGTAAGCATACCAATGTACTAGGTCTTAAACCGCTTCCGCATAAATCTAAGATTTCCAACAATTGGTATCAGAGCCTTGGCTGTACATTGGTATGTGAATCTAGTTTCACTATTCATGTAATTAGTTTTGCTTCTTAAAATGTGGCACCTAGGGTTCTAGGATTATGGTATGAATCTAGCATGTGTATTTTATAATTCATTTTCATAAAAGTTTAAATTTTAATCGGTAAAAATGCTTTAATCCATGGTTAGGGTCTCTCGTGTATTTCTCGATTTGTAACAAGGAGGCTAATCCCATATGATTAGGTTTCCTCCTTGCTGTTTTTGTTTATTTTTGGAATTTCTGTGTATTTTTTCAATATTTTGTAAAAGTTCAAGATCGAGAAATCGCGAGGAAGATGCGCAGTCAGCACTGTCGGAGACTTTTCGAGGACTTACTGATCTCGGAATGGGGCGATCTATATATGGTTGGAAAGAGGACAGAAATACGAACGCAACGGTGGGTGGATCACCGCCATCGGAGACTCCACTCTCCACCACGCGCCTCCACAAGAGGCTGAGAGTGGCCGCCACTCTCCGGCAAAGAATGGGAGAGTGAGGGAGCATACGACCACCTTTTTGGGTGGTTCCGGCGGCGGTGCACTCGTCTCTACGTGGCGGTCCTTCCCCTGGAGTTTCAGCCTGATTTGACTTCGGGTGACGGCGCGGCAGACCTGACGGCTAGGTTTCCTCTTTCGCGTCCTAGGGTTTCTCGCCAAAGGATTGGGTCTTTGGGCTTTTTGGGCCCATGAAACCCTAAAGGGGCTTGAGACAGATACTATGGGCTAGGCAAAAGTCGAATTCTAAAGTTGTATTATTCAATTTAATTTAATTTAACTTTCTTTAAAATAGGAAGGCCATGGATTAAAGTAATTATGATTTATTATTTAATGCTTTTATTGATTGGTATAAATTATATGATTGATAACATGCTTTATTGCGATAACATGCCATATAGAATATGTGGTGCCATATTGTTGCATAACTTGTATGATTGCATGAGCATAATAGCTATTATGTCTTCAGCGACTAGTATGATAGTTATTATGGGATTATTTTGATTTTAAATCATCCTAAGAAATTAATTAATAATTATTATGATTTTTATTAAAAATCTAGATTAATAATTGAATTAATTAATTTTGGATAATTAACATCAAGATAAATAATCGTTATGGAAATTATTTTGATTTCAAATTATCCTCATAAATGATAATTATTATGAATGTTGTAATCTAGATTAATAATTAAGTCAGCTATTTGGATGATTTAAATCTAGAAAAATAATTAGAGAAAATTTCCTAAGAGAATTCTTTTATTTTGCGAGTAATTTGTGGGTTTTCTGAAATGGTCATGGAATAACACACGCTGCATACAACCTTCATGTATCATGATTGTTTGGAGCACACGCTGACGTAAAGTGACCGGATTTCAGTACCTTAATGCTTTCAAAATTATGTTAAGCTTAGTGCACGTTTATCGGCGCTCTTACTTATATAGTTTTTGAAATCAAACAAAGGAAATTAAATAATTCTTGGAAATTAGAAAATGTTGCTTATGTTGAATGGAAGGAGATTTAAATTAAGAGATTAATTTAACCTTCAAGCGCATTATAGGACCATTAATAAAATAATCATGTGAAGTCTCATCGAATAAGCATGATTGGATTTTATTAGATTGGACTTAAATATCTATGGGAGGAGATTTAAATTAAGAAATTAATTTAACCTCCAGGCGCATTGTGGGCCTATCAATAAAATAATCATGTGAGGCCCCAACGGATAAGCATGATTGGATTTATTGGGCCTTAATAATTTCAAAATTTTAATAAAGTATTGTACGGCCCATCGTCGATAATACTAAGTTATTAAAGATAATTTTGAAATTAAACAATGAATTCGACTGGGCTTATGAAAATTCTCAAACAAAAATGTTGAATGTGTGAAGGTTTTAAAAATTAATTAATTTTAAAACCTGCGGGCTCCATTTGTGGGTTTATTAGTGAAATGGTTATCGCTGAAGCCCCATCGGATAAGGATAATCAGATTTCACTAGATTAAATCTTAATAATTTCAAAATTTTAGTAAAGTATTGTACGGCCCATCGTCGGCAATGCTTAGACACTAAGGATAATTTTGAAATTAAACAATGGTTAATTACATTCAACTTTGGTAAAATTGTTAACCCTCCCATCGAGGCTCTGGCAATGGCACTGAAGGCCCAAATAACAATTTTGGTTTTTACAAGTGACTTGCCCATCGTAAGCCTTGTAAAGATAAACTGAAGGATTGTTAACAATAAACAAGAGTAGTTATGAGAATCTACTCGCACTTCGTTTGTTTATTGCATTATTTGTTTGTAATTGTGTGCTTTATATGTTTTTCAGAAAATATCTTAGAAATGATTTTGAGTCGAAAACCTCTAGATGGTACCAACTATGAATAAGTGAAAAGCAAATTTTTTGATATTGTTCTAAAACATGGAAGCTAAAATTTGTTCTGACAATGCGAGGGCCATAGCAACCTGCAGAGGATGCGTCTTAGGAAACTAAGATGCATTTCTCAGATTAGGAAAGGGCAGATATGGTAGTTCGTTGCTATATTATTGTCAGTCTTTCAAAATACTTGCAGAAGCAAGTGTACATGATTAAGAGTGGAGTAGAAATGCTTCAGGCTCTTAATGACATGTTTGCTGCGTCTAGCAGCTCTGCTAGACAAAATGCAGTCGGTGCAGGTTTTGCTAAGAGTCTTGTTAAATCCAAAGGGAAACCCAAGGGTGGTAACAAGAACAAAATGACTTGGTTATCAGTTGTCAAACCAGTTGCTATGAAGAAGCCGCAAGGCAAGTTCTTCAAGTGCAGACTGAAGGGATACTGAAAGAAAAATTGTCCAGAGGTGATGAAAAGAACCTGACATGGGCATATCAAGGCCTGATCAGTGAATGAATTATTGATTCAGGATTCACTGATTATGTTTGTTACTCTTTGTAGTAGTTCAAACATGGCATACCTGTCAGCAATGGACATAGATATTTTAAGCTTGAAAATGGAAACTTGTGTCTGCATTTGCAGTAGGACAAGTTATTTATACGACTATGGTTTTGAGTGACTGTTTATTTGTTCCGGATTTCAAGAGGAATTCAATTTTTGTTAGTTGTTTTGGTTAAAACATGGTTTGACAATGCAATTGATTCCTCAGTTACATTTCGAAGTTCATCTTCGTCTTGTTTTGTTCTGGTACATTGTTTAAATAGTCTTTATTACCTATGTCCTATACCCTTTTTTAAATTTGTTATGTTGAATGGAAAGGATGATGAACAAGAACTTTCACCAAAGAAATAAAAGTTTCAAATGAAACATAACTTTGGCCTTTGTGATTGAGTCATATTATCTCAAGTAGGAAACATATTTTAGTTAAAAGAGGGACTGAAAGTTCAATAATATTTTAACTAACAGCTACATGTTAGTCCTATTTGGAAGGTAAAGTGACCAAGCAATCCTACAAGGGCCAAAAAGGTTTGCGCAACTATTAAACTGGAACTGGTACATACTAATGTATGTGGACCAATTAGTGTTCAGACCAGAAGAGGTGATGAGTACTTCATTATATGAATGTTTACTCTGGATTTGGACAGATGAACCAAGTGCGCCATAAGTCTAAAGCTTTTGGAAATTCCAAGAGGTTTAGTCTGAGGCAGAAAAGCATGTAGGTGTTCAAATCAAAAACACTTTGGTCTGACTAAAGTGTTGGCTACCTATCTGGTAACTTCAGGTCTTACTTGATTTAAGAGGGGATAATTTTTGTAACTGTCAACTCTAAGAATGCGTTAGTTGAATGAAGTTGCAGTATGTGAAAATCAAACATTTCTAGACTTGGTGAAGATCATGTTCAGTTATTCATCTTTGTCAATGTTGTTCAAGGGAGATGCCTAAGAGAAGGAAATGTACCTTCTTAACTTGATTCCGTCAAAGTTTGTTGTAAAGACACCTAAAGAACTATGGAAAGGGTGCAAGCCCAGATCAAACCATATTCGGATTTAGGGTGCTACGGCACACGTCCTACAACAACAGTCAAATGAGATGGAATCTTGTATGGAAGAGTGCATATCTTTTGGCTACCCTAAGAGAACTAGGGATGATTTCTTATTTAGTCTTAAGGACAAGATAATCTAAGTGAGCACTCACATGATTTTCTTAAAGGAGGACTAGATAAGAAATTATAAGCTCTTAAGTTAGGTTATTCTTGATGAGATTTATCTCAGATCAAGAATTTCTAGAATCTCTAGAAGCTTCATCCACTGTTCCCTTGATTGTTCAAGAGGGGATAGATATATCTCTAAGTGAACAAACACGAGAACCATGATTGGAAATTCAACATGATAATATATAAGTGAAACTAGTAGAAATATTAGTATCACATGTAAAGGAACAATATCAAGGATAAGCGGATCCTCAAGAAATTGAAGATCCATCATTTGACCCACTCTTTGTTTTACCTATAAATACACAAGGTCTAGTGCAGTACATTTGTAGTGGGAGAGAACCTTGTTAACTCTCAAGTTGTTTCTTGTTGAGTGACATTGATCCTACTAGTTACGATAATGCACTAGAAGATGTTGTTGATCAAGTGTTGCTCAGGCTATGAACAATGAGTTGAAATACTTGTATTTCAACTCCGTTCGGTCCTAGTAAAGACACCAAGAGGGGTAAAACCCACAAGGTGCATGTGGACATAAAAGACAAAGAGAGGATGGACAGAAAGGTGAAAACCTTCAAAGCTAGCTTGGAGGCATTTTTTGCCAGACGCCATGCTTGAGTCTATCCAGATTCTCTTAATTGCTATAACTCTCAATTATGAGATTTCATTTTGGGAGTTGGATGTCAGGATATCTACATACAACAACCAAAAGGGTTTATAGCAAATGAGTAGGAACACACGGTATGCAAGTTGTGAAAGTCTATTTCATAGACTTAAGCAAGCATCCAGGTCTTGAAACATCAGTTTTGATCAGGTTATCAAAATTTTGATTTTGAGAGAACCTTGATGAATGATGTGTATTTGTATGTAAAGGATACAACGGAAGACAGTAGCTTTTCTGGTACTTTATGTATATGATATGCTCCTTATTAGAAACAATGTGGAGGTAATATCAAACATAAAGAGTTGGCTAAGTTAGTGTTTTGGTATGGAAGTACTGGGGAAGCCAATTATATTCTTGGTATAAAACTCTTGTGAGACCGGAAGAATAAGTTGTTGGCATCACCTCAGGCTACTTACATTGACAAAACCCAAAATTCAACATGAGAATTCTAAGAGAAGAATTATAATTCTCAGACGTGGAATCCATCTTCCTAAGGAGTGACCAAAGACTTCTAAGAAGGAAGAATGCATGAGCAAGATATCTTATGCTTTGGCAAAGGTAGACTCACGCATATCATGTTGGGCGTTAAACCAGACATCTGTCACGTAGTGGGAGTAGTGAGATAGTACCATTTTGAACCTAGAGAAATACTAGATTATTGTTAAGCATGTACTCAAGTATCTTTGGAGAACGAGAGATCATATGCTGGTATATTCTAGTGGGAGTCTTGAAAAGCTGAGTTTTCAAAAATTCAGTTATTTTAAGTGGATATTGACTCAAGAAAATCAACCTCGAGCTATGAGTTTTTCACTAAACTCAGATAGCATTAGAGGTGGATCTTGCAGACCCAGTTACTAAGAGTTTGCCTGAACTTGTGTTCGAGAGGCATGTTACTTCTTTGGGTCTTAGGAGGATCCCAGACTTGCATTAAGCAAGTGAGAGTTATTGGTTTCATTGTGCTCTTGGAGTAAGACGATGAAACAATAGAATAATTTTCTGAATTTCATAAATAAGATTTTATTTATTTATTTTGCGCACTATTTACAAACATAAAGGTCCGGATCAAATTGTGGAGTATATGATCATATGGATACGTTCATAGAGGACATGATCATAGGTTCTCACAATTGATGAATGGATTCACAGCTGTTAAATAAAGTTGGGCACTTTATTCAGGCTGCAATATTTTATGAAATGATTTTGTCCGAATCATTGTAAAATATTGGTGTGAATTAACATTCACATTGAAAGGATCAAGGAGAGATTTGATTAAGGTTGTTTTTCTGTCACAAGGTATCAAATCTCCAGTTAACTATAGTTATGTGATTGCTCTTAATCCTGAGTTTATTATAAATAGGTAATCAAATAGTTTTCATTCTTTGATTTACCAACGGGTGAGGTTCGATCTATTGACGACCAATAACTCGGTATTTTGGGAGTGAGATTATTTGATTATCGGTATTTATGAGATAAACAACATGTAATTTGTAGGATATGTCCCCTTGATATGTTTCGGTACTTGGATATTAAAGACATTGGCCAGTGCATCTAATCCATTAGAGAAACTATCATAGTCAAGGGAATAAATAATTGATTGAGTTACAGAAAACTTGTCAATCAATTATAGACATTCTACAAAGGGGCGATGCATATTAATGTTATAAGTGTTGTTAATCTTGGAGTTCAAATTCGGGCTTTTAGTGGAGTAGCACCGAATTAGATAATCATTCGTTGATTATCAGGAGCCTTTATTAATAACAGATGGTAGATCCCCAAGCTAGCTTGAGACAAGGGATGGGGTATTTTCGGATAGATGATGACTTATAGGTTACATGATCTTGGGTTTTACGACTCAAGTTTGTATCCAAAAGAGCAAGTGGGAGATTGTTGGGTTTGCTCTTTTACTAAAGCCCAAATGGGTTATTAGTATGAGAAGAGCCCAAGGAACCTAGAGCCCAATGAGCTAGGGTTTCTTGGAACCCATATAAATAGTACCTCTTAAGTCATCAGCCTCCAAGGTCTTTTTTGTGAGAAAGAGGCAAGCTCAGAATCTAATCAGTGCCCACACACTTCCCCTTCCTCCTCGAGAGATAGTTTGAAAGATCTGCCACAGTCCAGCTTCAAGGAGGTTGTTCGTGCTGCGGCACTGAGGTGAGCTGTTCGTGAAGAGGAATCCTACAAGGGAAGATTCTACACGAGACCTGCGCACCGAGAGGTAATTGTGAAACAAGGATGATTCGGTAAGCATACCAATGTACTAGGTCCTAAACCGCTTCCGCATAAATCTAAGTTTTCCTACATCAACAACCACCAAAGAACATTAAACCACATTAAATACTCATGATAGAACACATCCATAATCAGCCCTAATATATCATGTAACTCACTTGACACATCAATTTCCAACCATTAAAGTTGTAGTGAGAAAAAGTATTATCACATAAAGATTAGTAATTTTAAACATTATTTTACGTTTTTCACTTTATTTGAACGAATTCTAACAATGTAAGTTGGGTATAAGAATAATAAATTTAAACAAATTCAAATACTAAGTAAGTAACAATGTCAAAACAAAATGCAAGAAAGACCGTTTGACAAAACAATTAAAACAAAGAAAGATGCGATGATGAAGATAGTTAGGTTTCAATTTATGTGAATCTTCCCTTGCTAGGAAGAAAAGAGAAAGGTTAAGACATTATCAAAATATATCAATTTCAACCAATTCTATTGCCAATCAATTCAACATAACTACTTAAAGTTTAATCCTTTCGTGTTCTAACATTTACTCCATGCTAAGAAACATAATCCCTAGCATATCTTAGGAGGGCTTAATCATTACAAGCAATGAATTAGCATGTCTCATATATCTATCCCTAGAATCATGCAAATAACAAGGGGAAATTACCGAAGTGCGGTTTATAAATCAATATTCTTATTATCATATATAAACCAAATATCAAACTATGAGAGGTCAAATCATAGAAAACATTAAGAACAAGATAATTCACTAAATAGAGAAAAAGAGAAATCGAATTAAAACAAAGGAAAAAACGTTTGTCCTTTAAAAACATTTATATACCAATATAAAAAATCACCAATTATGCACCAAAACGACGTCGTTTCATCTAAAATGACACAAAGTTATATCTTTTAAAAAAACAAATATTTTTCCCTAAAACAAAATCAATTCATAACAAAATCCAATTGGATTTCATTTACCCCTAGCTTAAAAAATCTAGAAATACATGATATGATTCCTCCAATGTGTCTCCGTGATCTTTTTTATAGTGCAGAAAATCTCTATTTTATTAGGATTTGATTTCCTAAATTGAATTAATTTTCTAATCTCATTGGGATTATGTAATCTCAACAAATAAAGGATCTTATCTCCTTAAAATCTTCTTTTTATTAATAAGGAAATCTCATTTTACATTTTAAAATGGTTCCAACAATTAATTACTTAAATATATGTGCATGAAGATATATCTGTGATCCTATGTAAAAACGCTTTTTCCTTGTGATTTATTGCTCGTAATTCTAAGGAAAATCCTGATATATTATCTGTGATCCTATGTAAAATACCCTAGAATCCTAAATAAGAAAAATAATTTGTAAATTCCGAATGAATGAAAATATAAATGAATCATGATTATATCAATAATTTGGGAACTTTTATATTACTTTTTACATGAGAAAAAGAGATAAACTAAAGGATTATCACATTTCATAATTATAAGCTAATTTATAGCTCAATCCCACACTTTCATTCCTTTATGTATCTTATTCTCACTTTTGTTGCCTATACAGACTTGAAGTCTTCACAATTGTAAATGTTCACTATTTTTATTTTTATTTTTATCGTGGTTTGTACTTACTCCACACACAAGTAGTATTGTTATTTAAAAAATTATTAATTTTTAAAAAAAACTTGTAATATGATTTTTTTGTCTCAAAAATATTTTATTAAAGTATAATTTTTTTCATATAATTAAGGAAATCATAAAATGAAGTTAACAATAATTTTTTTTTACCTATTAAACAATTTTTTTATTTTTTATTTTTAAACAAATATGTTTTTAAACAAATTTTCCCTACATTTTTTTCTTTAATTTTTGAAACTCTCATTATCAAACATTTTTTCTTTTATTATAAAAAATAGTTCTTATAAACTACTTTACAAAATAATTTAAAAAAAAAGAGGAACACAATTAAACATGTCATAAGCTGTCTAAGCATCTAATTTTTCTGTTTGTTTCAATTTTTTTTCTTTATCGACAATCTTTTTTATCACGTATTTAATACGTATTTTTTTTTTTTTAAATGTTGTGATCGTATGATTTTTGGATCAATTTGTGTCTATGTCAACTAGTCCATCTCTGGATCTAATGAAATGCAAGTCACCAGCATCAAGATTACAAGATTTTCAGGGATATATTTGGTTGTTTGAATAAACATAAATATGTAACTACAACTTCTTGTCATTAAACATTACATATCTATTTTTTCAATTATCTAATAATAATTCCATATTTTTGTCTTTTTAAAATACAATCTAATTTTTTTTTTAATCCCTCAATAATACAAAGTGCATTACCGTGGTTTTACATTAATTTATTTCTTTTAATAATTCACAATACTATCAATTTAGTCCTCATAGTCATACAAAATATCATCAACTAGTTCCTAAGTTGGGTCTTAATTATTCCTATTTCTCTCAATTTGATATAAAAAGACCAATATAATGACACTTTGTTGAAAAAATAAATGAAATTTTTTTATTACTAAAGCAATAACAATCATATCTTTAAAGAGAAATATTTTTCTCATGTTGCATGAAACAATTTGTCTCATGCAACACAAATAAAAATAAATGAGACCCACTTTTTTCCTTTCTCTCTCCTCTTCTTAGTGGGTCCCACCCACTTTTTTGTATGTTACATGAGACAAATTGTCTCATGCAACATGAGAAAAACATTTTCCATCTTTAAAATACCAAAATATGACTTTACTCATTATCCAATATATGAAACCTTAACATGATATCTACTTTCAAATTAATAATGTAAGAAAAAAAAAACAAAGATGAATGCAGGCACACGACTAAGTGAAATGGGATGAAACTGGGCACTATTCCTTTTTTCATCCTTGATGCTGAATGACCCCTTCCTTTTGCTTAAGGGAGAGCTTCATTAAGGATGAAACTGCCCAAAAAGTATGTAACGTACATCACATAGCAGGCGGAGAGTTGGAAATCGACGGAAAAGAATTCAAAAAGTAGGGTCATTTGGCTCATCACACTGGTGATTATCAAGCAACAAATGGGTTCAATGCTTCCAAGAAATTGTAAGCTCGTAGCCGTGCAGCAGCGTCAACATCCTCTAGTCATATTTTCCATGGAAAGAGTAAACTCAAAACAAAATTGGCACCAAAGCTGAAACTGTTTGGAGGAGTTTGCAACAAGGTCTCTTCATCAAAATGTTTCTAAGCATAAGCTGCTACTCAAACCTCATCAAATGTTTCTAAGCATAAGCTGTCACTCAAACCAATTTGCCAAATAACAAAGCAGCCAACGAATCCCCAAAGCAAAAAAAAAAAAAAAAAATTCATGCCAGGACTGCCAGTACATTCTGCATTGGACTTCCAATAGGAGATTTGATCATCATGCGTAAGGCTTCCTTTGATCTCTGTTTTTCCCTTAAGGATTTACTTCGGCCATTGCTTCCCCTTAAACCCAAAATAAAGTTTTAAGAGAAAAAACAAATAACTTGCAGATACATTTATCTTTTCATATTTTATTCCTAACGTTGCTGGGAGAGTGTGTATTATCTAATACAACAAATGATGAATTGAACTACAATTGATTCCTGTACAAATTTACTATAATCAGGTACAATGAACAGAAAAGACATCCCCATGAGAAAAGGAATACCGAAGAGCAGTTTCACCATGAGCAAATTGCCCTGTATTACTTGATTGTCAAGCTAGAGTTGCCCTCTTGCCTTTTGCATCCCTTGACTGCAGCAATTATTCATTAACCAAATAAAGAAAAAGGCATTGCTAAAACATAGTGATGGAGCTAGAGATTTTATACAGTGGGGGCAAAGATAAAGGAAAACACAAAAATATCTCATAATGCAATTACTGTTTAACCAGTTAAATCAGAGAAATAAAGCACTGGCCCATATCATCTGTATTTACATAAAGAACTCCAAGGCCGAAATATGAATTAGCCTTAGTCATCTACACTCCTTGTGGTTCGGAAGAGTTTTTTTCTTGGTACATAACTACAAATGTAGATGTGTGCTTTGAGAAATTAAATGAAATAACTCCATTAACAGAAAATTCTGGTAAATATCACACGACAGCCTCTGTCATCTCCTTTTACAGTTAAAGTTACATCATTTTTCAGTCACTCAAGATAATTTAAGAGAGATTTTAAAGTTTTAAAAATTTGAGGGTTTCAATAAGTTTAAATATAACAGAATTTAATATATTTTAAACTTACATGAAGATATTTTTTCTTGACTAATGAGAAAACTTCAATTTCTATGTAGGCACTTGATGGAACCCCAAAAATACAACAACAAATAACTCTGAATGCAAAGACATTTTGTATTGATAAATGAAATTGGAGACTAGCTCCTTACAATCCTACTAGCAGAAATACAATAACAGTGCATAACAATGGCAGAAAATGAAACAGACACACTGACTCTTGTGCTAATTACAGACTCCAACGACAGGACAATTAACAGTAATTACTTTACAATGCAGATAAGAGAAACCAAAGGCCTCAACTCACCCTCAAAGCCAAATACCAAGGCCTCAAGAGATCCCTAGAGATCCTTTTCCCAATTCCCAATTCAGTGAATACATGCCTATCTCACACTCCTACACTCCCTTCCTTATATCCTATTATTTGAGAATATTCTAGAATAACTCCCACACTCCCCTAACTAGCTAACTAATCATCTCAAGCCCATCACTAATTATCTCAAGCCCATCAATACTCCCCTTCCAAAACTCACCTTATCCTTAAGGTGAAGAAAGAGGATAGGTGGTGTGATACAACTACCACCAAGATCCCATTGCTTGAAGCACCTAGACCACATTGGAAAATAACACGCAAGATCAGCAACAACTACTTCTCGAAAAAATCTATGCCTAGCATGCACCTTCAAAATGGAAAATCTTCCATCTTTGGATGGCAAAACCACTCTGATTATCTAGTCAAAACGACCCTTCCTCCATAGAGCAGGATCAATATTATCCAATCTATTTGTAGCACCTTTTTGGAAGCCTAAAGACGGCTGATCATGTAGCCCCATGGTGAAGGAAATAACAGCAAACCTATTTACTCCCAAATATCCATTTACACCTCCAAACCTGCATCCACTTCGACCTGTGATTGACCCACTTCTCCCTAAATTCATCTCGCACTCTTCTACTATTGGGGCTAACATCATCTTATGTCATCCTCTGCTTTCTGGCTCTGGTTCCTCAGCCCCCAACAACAACAAAAGGAAGTGTGGGCTCTAGTATGCATAATTCGACGAGAAAGACGCGTTGCAGTTGAAACGAAGATTGCACCACGATCCTTCATCGAGCTCCTCCGATGACAACTGTTGGAAACGAGACCTATGACTTCGCATGGAGACACCGTCGTAAAACTCCTATGACGACAGCCTGCTGTATAACTTCCCCCCACCTTCAGCTCGAGTCCACCAGTACCCACAACCATCACACAAAGCTGTTGGTTCTGACACAGATGATCTAGCGAATGAGACTCATCATATTGAAGCAGAAATTCCCTTGCCACTCCTCGTTCATCTTTTCCAGCGACAATCGCCGGAATCTCTCACCACATGCTCCTCCATTTTCGATTGGGTTTCGTCCAATTACGCTCACGTTCTCCTCACTTAAAGTGGCTGTATCGATACCTTGGGTTCCTAATAACCCCATTTCATTTCCTCCCCAAACACATTTGATGTGTTAAAATTATTTGGGCCTAAGTTTGTTGGCCCACTACCGGATTCCTGATTGTTGGGCCCAATTGCTGAGTTCCCCCTATTCCCCACTCCCTTAGACACTGTCATTCGTGGATAATTTCCACCGCTAATCACAGACCCGCCACTCACTCGTCCATTAAGAAGCCCAGTCCAATTGCGCACAGCCTCCCTCTCATCTTTTATTTCTGTTATCATTGTCTCTCCCAGACCCACGAGGTGCAGACGCTCCTCTATTTTGGTTGCTACTAATTTTAAATCAAACCTGCAGATAGTGGAAATATTTTCTGATTCCTTTGGCCAATAGTGAGATCCTTCTTTGTCTCCCTCTTCTTCTGGCTCTTGATCTTCTTTTTCTTCATTTCCTTTTCCTTTTTCTTCTGATTCTTCTTCGTCTGCATCTTCTTTTCCTTTTCTTCTTCTACTTTGATTATTTCTGCATCTTCGATTTCTTTTTCTTCAACTTCTTCACCCTCTGTTCTTCCTTTATCGTGCGCTCCATTCAGATTTCGACTGTCGTAGCGCTGATCCATTACATCCTTGAGTCTCCGAATTGTTTCTTGCAATTGACGGATAGCGTCTTCCACCCCTCCCAATCTTTCTTCCCTCACTCGATCCATGCTTCTTTCCACTTTCGTGATTCTGTTTTTTTTTTTTTTTTTTTTTGGTAGATCTGGACCAGAAGCACTCCCTAGATCAGAAATGCTCTGATACCAAATTGATGAAACCCTAAAAATATAACAGCAAATAACTCTGAATACAAAGACATTTTGTATTGATAAATGAAATTGGAGACTAGCTCCTTACAATCCTACTAGCAAAAATAACAATAACAGTGCATAACAATGGCAGAAAATGAAACAGAGACACTGACTCTTGTGCTAATTATAGAGTCTAACAACAGGACAATTAATAGTAATTACTTGACAACTAGGTAGCACCGATACCAACACGGGACACGACACGACTCGACACTTTGACACGTTAATTCTAAAAAATGTTAGATTTCGACAGGTTAGGACACGTTTTGATATTAAATAGTATTTTTAATTTATGTAGTGTATATTATATTTAATATTCAATAATTTAACAAAAAAATGAAGATAAACTTATAACAGCCATCAATTTTGCAAAGAAACATAAGATATTCCAAATATTTATATTAAACTCAATAAAATAGTAATTGTAATCCAATGAATCTAATAGTTGGAACTAAAAACGCAACACAACACATCATTTGAACCTTTTTTTGAGTCTCTACAATGCGTGTTGGAGTGTCCGGGAGTGTCGAAGTGTCGGGAAGTGTCAGACACGACACGTTAGGATTTTTGAAGTGTCGGTGCTTCATAGCTTGACAACGCAAATAAGATAAACCAAAGGCCTCAACTCACCCTCAAAGCCAAATACCAAGGCCTCAAGAGATCCCTAGAGATCTTTTTCCCAATTCCCAATTCAGTGAATACATGCCTACCTCACACTCCTACACTGGCCTCCTTATATCCTATTATTTGAGAATATTCTAGAATAACTCCCACACTTCCCTAACTAACTAACTAATTATCTCAAGCCCATCAACTCTTTCAAATATGAATTGAAAGTTTGCTAGAGTTGTCAATTAACAAAGCTAGTTTTTTTACTAAATGCGACTTGAAGCTCTGGGAGTCAGTTTACCCAAATACCCAACAAGTAACTAGTTCCAACTCATATCCCTACGCATACGCACGGTTTGAATACAATTCTGTCAAAAACTTAAAACATTATAAAAATGAAACTCATGTTTAGTTCAATGCTACCCACCTCTGGCTAAATGTGTTTCTAAACATAACTCCTCAACATAAAGCTTAATAGAAACACAGACCAAGGGGGATAAAAGGGAGTAGGGAGGGGAAGGAACCTGAGCAGCAACGGATCTCTTTGAATCTAGGAACTGGTGATAAATATTGTAGAGTCTTCTTTTCTCTTCTTCGGAGACAGATGGTCTAGCCTTGGATGCAGTGAACTTCAGAAGTGCATCAGTAATAACCAGTATCTTTTCTGGCCCAGAGGCATCCACATTGTCCAGAACATCATGAACTGCTGCAAGCTGCGCATCTGAGAGAAGAGCTTGGAGATCAGCCCCGCTGAATCCCTTAGTCAAATTAGCTAGGGCAGCCAAATCAATATCATTGGCCATTGGTAACTGCATTAATTAGAAAGACTCATTTAAATTGAGTTGAGAAAGGAATATGTTTGATAGACCGTTGTAAAAGGAGTAAGACTGGCTATAAGGCTTCCTTGTGAAACTCAGAAATATTAAAATTCAAAATTATGATGAGTTAACCACCAACTTGACATTCTACACATTATCATCAATAGTGACATACTGACATTCTCATGCATATAGCGCCATTATAGCCCAACAACTTAAACTGTTAGGAGAGGGCAATATTAATGGTTTTTATATTATAACGCTCTCTCACACAAGTGCTCATTGGGCTTGAAGGGTGGACAATGCACAACCTCACCTATCTGTGCTAAAAAACTCCACAATATTTAATTATTTATCAATAGAATGGGGGGCACTGAGGATCAAACTCATGACCATTTGGTCAGTCTCTGATACCATGAAGTTAACCAATTCAGCCTAAAAGCTTAAATTGTTAGGTGAAAGTCATATTAATGACTTTTATATTTATCTAACATTATGATATTGTGTCTTGCTTACACCTCCATTGCCCTGATTCCAGTGCAAGACATATGAACATGTAAAACATTTTATCCCAAAACATCTACCTCATAAAAATCCCAACAAGATATTATGAGCAGTTGGCAAACAATAAAGAAAACATGGATCATAATCATATAGTTACGCTTATGCATACCTTTCTAGAAAGTACTGTAAGAATTTCCAATCTCTCATGCCAAGATGGAAAATCGCAGAATAGAAGTCGATCTAACCTACCAGGTCTCAACAGTGCTGCATCAAGTAAATCTGGTCTACTGCTTGACATGAAAAACAGATTTCAGAATAGCCAATAATTAATATCCATTTCCCATTTGTTCTCTCTCAATATCTCAAAACAATAGTCAGGACAAACAAGCATGTGATCAAATGTAAACTTATCACAGCCATGACATTTTTTCCAAAATTGTACAACAAATGAGCTGAATTAGCTTAGAACAGTGATTAACTATGATACTACAAATTGATTTGATATGTGGAATCAATTAGAACCCACCCAGCCCTGAATTTTCAATATGCCTTTATAAACCCCAGCTCCAACATGTTAAGGAAAAAATTTATCAAATGGAAGTTTTTTTAATAGATTTCTATAAAAAAATAAGTTACATCATGGTTCAGGGTTGAATCAGAAAGACAATAAAAAGGGAGACAGAGATTATGTGCCGAAAGCCAGAAACAAAGCAGATTATAGACTGAGATAACTCAATTTTCCTATTTCTCCCATCTCTTCCTTATAAAGAAAACGAGAATACATCGATCCATTCTCCGGATTATGGCAAAATAAAACCAGCAAGGACCTACTTTCCTTTTGAAACAACAATTTTGGCCTTCTTGGTGGACATTGGGTGTGTCCGTATACTTTGGAGCAGTTTAGAGCTACTTTACTTTTGAAACAACAATTTTAGGCTTCTTAGTGGGTGGGAATTGGATGTGTCCCTATACATTGGAGCAGTTTAAGATATTTTGCTATAAAAGCTATTTAAAAAAATATATATATCTAGGCGGAGGCTAAACAGTGTGCAGTTTACATGGTCCTTTGGTGCAATTGGTTAAGCAGAATACTTGGATCTTTAAG
This sequence comes from Gastrolobium bilobum, assembly GCF_033153095.1. Classification (NCBI taxonomy): domain Eukaryota; kingdom Viridiplantae; phylum Streptophyta; class Magnoliopsida; order Fabales; family Fabaceae; genus Gastrolobium; species Gastrolobium bilobum. The sequence goes on along the minus strand of NW_026897121.1, from coordinate 211,178 downwards.
GGTATCTGTTAGCTATGAAGCACCGATACCGACACAGCATTTTCGATACGTTCCCGACACGCAACTTCGATACGTTATTTCAAAAATACTAATATTTCGATACATTCCGATACATCTTAGTATTAAATAATATTTTTAATATAAAGAGTATATTTTATATTAAAAAATATAATAAAATAAAAATCATAAGAACAAATAACAGATTATCTATACGCAGTTAAACCGTGTCAAATTTTAAGATGTGATATTTGGGGTTGATTGTGTGATTTTTTTTTCAAAAACTCAAAATGTGGACTTAGTCACATTATTTAGCCCATTAATCATGGGCTGATATGTTTTTTTTGTAGAAAATAATAAATTTATTTATTTTATAATAAAAAAAAATTAATATTAAAAAGTGAAAATAAACAAACAGCACCTTTACCTTTACATCTTTGCTTTTCCTTCTAGAATCTTCTTCCAAATTCTTGGTTTGAACCCCACCATCAACCTTAGCTTCCTTTTTTATTTTTTTGTCATTTTTAATCTTTCTACATCTTATATCTTCATCTTCATATCTCTTGTTCGACGGAGATACAAAGTGCAGCAAACCAATCGCCGGAATGTTCATCTTCATATTCCATGGTGGAATGTTCTTATCGTAGATCCGGTCGCTTTTCACCGGTGACCGTGCCACCATCGCCGGAATCACCACCCCACTGCGCCGTCCACGCCACTGCTGCAGCTGCAAGTCGTTCGCCGTCCACGCCACCCTTTTGACCAATCCGTATCGGAAGCGAATCGGTTCAGGACGCGTATTGGATACGTTGATTTTTTTTTTTTACGTATCAGTGCTTCATAGTCTGTTAGAGATATATCAAAACCATTAATGTAGCCTCACCCACCAGCTTAAGCTTTTGGGTTGAAATGGTTTTTTACATGGTATCAGAGCCTCGGAGTCACAAGTTCGATCCTCACCACCCCCCATTTTCTCTTGTGGAATTTCTTAGCATAAGTAGGTGGGCCTGTGCATTGTCCACTCTTTGAGCCCAGTGGGCTCTTATGTGAGGAGGCGTGTTAGAGATATATAAAAACCATTAATATAGCCTCACCCACCAACTTAAGCTTTTCAGCTAAAATGGTTATTTATAGTATCTCTTCTCTTTGCCCCTAAACTTGTTATGGAATAGGATTTTGTTTATGATTTTAGCACATGACTATTTCAATGGGTTTCTCTTTAAACATATGCTAAAAGATTGGGCAGCTTTGCTACATGCTTTGAGTTTTTTTCTTTTTCCTTTCCATGTTCCTTGTTGTATTTATATTTACCTATTGTTGAGATATATAAAACCATTAATGTAGCCTCACCCAACAACTTAAGCTTTTGGGTTGAATTGGATGTTTACGTGGTACCAGAGCCTCGGTGTACCGAGTTCGATCCTCACCGCCCCCAACTTTCTTTCTAGTGGAATTTATTTCTTCGCACATGTAGGTGGGCCTGTGCATTGTCCACCCTTCAAGCCCATTGGGCTCTCGTGTGAGGGGGTGTATTGAGATATATAAAACCATTAATGTAGCCTCACCCAATAGCTTAAGCTTTTGGGTTGAATTGGTTCTTTACACCTGTTAATCCTCTCTCGGTTGTATGTTTCTTCATTTTTCTCTAATTAATTTCTTTTTTTATACCAAATAATAATTGCCATGAACCAACTCTCCTTAAAGATTAATCAATTAGGTGAAGGTAGATTAATGTTTTTATATTGTATCTCTAACCATGATGAAAACTTCGTCACCGGTTTATATTATATCTCTAAATGCCCCTCACGCAAATATATTTTGGGCATGAAGCGTGGACAACATACAAGTCAATCTACCTTGTGCTCAAGTTAAACTTTTCAATAGAATACTTGAGGCACCACCTACCTTGTGTTGAAATTAAACTTTTTAATAGAATAATTGAGGCAGTAAGAATCGAACTCTAGACCACTTACCATGTCATGAACCAACTCTCCCAAAAACTTAAGCTCAGGTGAAGGCATATGTATCGGTCTATATCATACCTGGTGAAAGCTTCGTCACCGGTTTATACTGTATCTCTAACAATAATCATATCAAAATTCCTCAACCCAAATATTTTATTATAGAACAAACTCTTATGCTACCCACTTAGCCCTTTTTTAACAGGATCAAATTTGGAATTTGTATCCTTTTAAATTACAGTGTGCATTTTTTATAAAGTAAAGTGCAGAGTTAATAACCATTTTTTTTTTCATCTACAGTTTAGAATTTTATTAAATACTCAAATGAAATGAACTTTGAGGTCTTGGAGTAACTACAAAGTGTAGTGTAGAATTACCCAATTGGACTTCTTTGTTCATTAATTGTTTAGCATCGCTAGCAAAATGGTCTTTAAATGTAAATTCTAAATGGATAAAAGTTAAGAAGTATACCAAATATGAGTTCATTTAGTTATATTTAATTAAATACATGGATTAATTTCGAGCTACGTGTTCAACTCAAATTCAACCCGTTCATTAATCATATTAAATGGATTGACCTTTTTATTATCCAAAATAGTACATGACGAACCCAGACCCTGTATTATAGAGTAAATTCAGAGTCGTGATAAAAGCTTGTATCAGATATTGCCACCTATAACTAATCCAAATTAAGTGTAAGCCAGAAGAAAATCAAGGTTGAACATATAGCTTTCTTTTCACCCTTTCATCCTTCCAGATTTTAGCCTTTCATTTTAATTTGAATTTTACTGTTTTATTTTTGACAAATGAAGACATGCTTGAGAAACTAACCTGGTTGCAGCAAACACAAACACACCAGTTAAAATCTCAACACCGTCTAACTCAGTTAGAAACTGCGAAAATTAAATATATTCAGGTCAGATTTTATTCAACAAAGCATAAAGACAAAAGTGGCAAATATATACTGACTTGATTAACAACACGATCTGTTACTCCAGTATTGTCATGCCCTCTCTTAGGGGCAATAGAATCAAACTCATCAAAAAAAAGTAGGCATGGTGCTGCAGCAGCTGCTTTAGAGAATATATCCCTGACCTGAAACCAGCATCCAAGACTCAGACATTCTAAGCAAAATCAATAACTTTCAATTTGAAAGACTCTAATAACTATTATACCCTAAACCAAAAGAAACAGCCTAGGTCACCTAATGGACATTCAAGATCGATTGGCTCAGAGTGAGTATAAAAAGTTGGATTGAGTTACTTAAGACACGATAACCTTACGAAAAACTTCTTATTTTATGCAAGGAATATACATGGATTAAGAAATAAATATATAAATTCAAAAACAGCACACGCCAATAATTGCCTAAAGAAAGTCTTATTGCCGTCTTACAGCTTGTTCAGAAGCTCCAATGTACTTGTTTAATAGCTCAGGCCCTTTCACTGATATGAATCGTAATGAAGAAGCAGCAGCAGCAGCACCAACTATGTGAGTTTTGCCACAACCAGGAGGACCATATAAAAGGACATTTGACCGCAACCTCAAAGGTGCTTGGGCAAAAGTTTTTGGAAATTTTGATGGCAACTCTATCATCTGGAAATAATTTAACAAACAACAATATAAAATAATGCAAACGTACAAGCATAGAGTAAACATGCAACACAAAAGCAACAAGAATTAAATTATTGTTTAACTAACTACAAGAAAAGTATCATTGTGCATCAAAGAATCCCTCTACTCTGTGATCACCCCAATTTTGATACAGGACCTCGCTGCCTGGTGCTCCTTTCAGATATTTTAGAATTTGACTAACAGCAATCCCATTGAGTAGTTCTAAGTGATCACATGAAATAACTAACTACATTCATTGAGAAAGGACTATCTGTGCATGTCACACTGAAATAACTCAGCTTCCCTACTATTCTACTATATTTTTCTAGATCATCCAATACATCTCCATCTTTACTACCCAATTTTTTTTTCTATTTTTTTTTTTGGTTGATCAAAGAAGAAATTAATTAAAAAAAAAAAAACAAATTACAAATGCTTTGGAGGATAAGGAATTCCATAAAGAAACCGCAACAGAAGAGTATAAGAACAGTTGTGTATGGAAACCACAGAAGAACAGTGTAAGAGTAGATGTCCTGTTTATTTTTAGCACGTACTACACATAATATACACTTGTCAGGGGAAAGAGCTTTATTAGATATAAAACCAATCTAGGGCGTCCACCTAGCTTTAGCATTTATTATAACAGTTGATTCTTAACAAATATAGTATTATTACTTAAAATCTAAAGGAAGAAAACGGGACAAAAAAAATAAACAGAGAGAATAACACCAAAATATTTCAAGAATTCGAACCTCCTTAATAGCATTTCGAATATCAACAAGGCCACCCACATCGTCCCATCCAGAACGGCCATCGTCGGAAGCAGATTTTGTGATGTCACGCATTGCAACAGGAAGAAAATCATGCATTGCCTGAGAGAAATCCTCCCTTAGTAAAGCAGGACTCTCATGCTCATAAATGGCGGCATTAGATGGCAAAAACCGACGAACAGCAGAATGAACTGCTCTGTCAACTAGCATTTCCTGGAAAGAGTGAAATTATTTAATATTTACATACATGCAGCTCAGACATAATTATGGACAGTTCACGCATTAATAATGTTAAGAATGTTGTAAATAAAATAGTTTAGTGTGAGGGATGAAGTCCCACATCATGTATTATTCCTGTGTAACTTTTTTTTATTTAGTTATATTTTAGTGCCTCCGCCCGTGTATCTTTTTCATGCAGATTACATCATATGTTTTTCATTTCTTTCTCATTTAACAAATAAGATTCAAATGGTCAACCAAACATATACAAAAGCAAGTGCTCGTTCACAAAATGCAAATGAAGCAAACTTAAGTAATAATTAAGTTGGGTGGAAACATGACCATCTTTGAAGTCTTTGAAGTTATGATCAAGTAATTTTACATTCTTTACCTCTAATCTAGACAATTTACAAAAATGTCTGCCGGAATATTTCACTAAATGCTTCATGACAAAACACACTTATTTTTCTGCCCCCTTCCACTACCACAAAAAACAAAGGGCTGACACATGAAGAAAAGACAAGAAAAGTAACACATAAAAGATGTAAGCCAGGAAATCTGCGGTGGAATGTCTACCCCATAAACTTTCTGACTTTCCTTATCTCTCTCTCTCACCATAAATTTCTTTAGGCATAGACCATGCAACAAGAGGAAGCACACGGTAACATATATCAACAAAGCTGACAAATAGTAATTTTGAACTAGTAAAGCCTAATGCATGACAACTGTCTACACAATAAATCTAAAAGAAGTGGAATACCAGATCATAGCCATCATAACCATCACATTTTACAGCCACATCAAGCAGGATGTCATCATCACATTGCAAGCGACGCCTTTGTATTTCATGCTTCAACATGGCCCTGCGCTCTGAAGCTGCAGGAGCGGGCAGCTTTATGTGAAAGTCAAACCGTCCTAATAACAATAGAATCAAGATATTAGCTGCCAGAACCTGAGGAATAAAATGCATATGAAAAAAAATAAAAGATAATAATACTCAAGATTCTTTTTAGATTTTACTATAACGTGATGACTATTATAAAAACAAAATAGCAAACCTGAAGAGCTCAAAGATTGTGGTATCTTCTCTAGGGATTGTATGGAAGCTATGAAGGCTATTGGTCCGAATCCACATGATTTTTGCCTCTTCTCCTGTTCAGTGTGCCACTAACACAATAAATTCATAATGGAATTTGGGAGAGAGAAACATATACTAAAATGACTGAGCATCAAAGTGCAGATCTTATATATTTAATGTTTTGCAAATTTCATAGTATGTGCTTCAATTACTTGTTAGCCCTCAGAAATACAGAGCATTTATTTCTATAAAGGAGTACAAGAATTCTCTAACTTTAGCTTGAATGTTGAAATTATAGGGTTTTAGGTATAGATGAAGTAAAAAGAGAGAGAGAATAATAGATACCGAATATTATATGTTATGCAGTGATACAAAATACAAACAATAATCCCTATTTATACTAAATAGGAAACTCCTAAAATAAGGAAATATAATCATGAAAAACTAAGGAAACTAATCCTAAGATATCCTTTAGGACAATCTAAACTATATCAAGATATAATCTTTATATTATATGATATCATTTAGATATTCTAGATATTACAACTCTCCCCCTCAAGCTAAAACTTACTATGCTTGAAGCTTGTTATAAATAAACCCATTAAAAAAGAAATAAGAGACTTCGTTGGAATGGCCATTAGCGGAAATGCCCTGGAAAACAAGTATACATAGCAAGAACTTAAAACTACTTCAAGTTTATCAAAAACAACATTTGGAAGCTTCAACCATACAAAAAATTAGGACACCCAACCAAAGCACGCCTAGGACAAAGTCCGATGAGGCCAGTTTGCATCTTGGACAAGGACTGGCAGGGCCAAGCAGCAACTAGGATGATCTTACGGGGCTTGAGTGCAACTTTCAAATTTATCCCCTTCAATGCTATGCTGGCAATGGGAAAGAAACAAACAATGACATCGGGGGCCAGATCTGACAAGAGAAGAGTGTGGGCATTAGCAAACAACATAGAGAAAATTGCCAGGAGGATGACACAACAAAGTGATGGCAGATGTGGCTATGTAAGACTTGTGAGACACATGGACCGAAAAAGTTGATGGATAATAATGAAAATAAAGTAGAGCTCCTGACTTTGGGAAATTCAGCCGCAAAATTGTGACGAGACAGGTCACAAAGGATGGTACCGCTCTTATCCCAAGTTGAAATTGTAGGGTTTTAGGCATAGATGGAAGAGAAAATACAGAGAGAATAATAAAGGCTGAAGATTATATTTTATGCGGTGATACAAAAGACAAAACACTAATTCATATATTTATACTAAATTGGGGACTCCTAAAATAAGGAAACATAATCATAAAATATAAGGAAATAGGGAAACTAATCCTAAGAGATCCTCTAGGATACTCTAAACTATATCAAGATATAATTTTAATGCTACACGATATCTTTTAGATATTCCAGATATTCCTACAAAGGCAGGCAATCTTGCTACGCATTGACACAAAGAGCCTCTAGAAAAAACAATTAGCTTAACACTATATTGACACAGAGAAGATAAGTGCCTTGTACAAGGAAAGCAGAATAAACTCACTGTTGAAACTTATTATAATGGGAAATACGAGCTTGATGAAGCTTGGATTGTATTTTTGTCCAAAATTGTCAAAGATTAACTATCCCATATGCTCAAGCTATTACATAAAGGATAATGAATGGTTTAATATTTTTTAGAGTACCCTTAGGGTTTCTATTCTTATTTCAGTGGGACTGGGCTTGTACAACGAGTAATAGTACTTGACCTAACCTAACTGCTAGTATAAACAAAAATATTAGGTTAGGGCATGGGGTTATAACACGTCCAATTAATAATATATTATTCCTAGCCATCTTTCTCTTTTTTCCACGTTTTGTATCTAAACCCTATAATTTCCGCAAATTATGGTATATTCTTTCCTTTGTTTTATATAATTTAAAGTCAGAACCTGCTGGTTGTGACTTAAGATCATGTTCAAAACTCAGGGCAGCATCTCCCCCTTGGCCGCAGTTCAGGGGTTCAGATGACCCAAAGATGGTGAGATGGTGAGGTATTAATCATATATCATTGTCAGCCTTTCTCTCCTTTCCACATTTTCTATCTAAACCCTATAATTTTCACATATTAATGTATCATATTTCTTTTGTTTAAGTCGGAATCCATTGGTTGTAACCTAAAATCACATTAAAAACTCAAGCAGCATGTCATGAACCAACCCTTCTAAAAGTTTAAACTATTAGTTGAAGACACATGAACGGTTTTATATTACATCTCTAGTATGCCCCCCTTACGGAAAAGCCCTTTGATCTTGAAGCATGAATAATGCACAGACTCATCTACCTTGTGTTGAAATTCAACTTTTTATTAGAAGAATGGGGACAGCAACGATCGAAATCTAGACCACTTGGTCATAGAGGCTCAAATTCCATGTCATGTAACTAACTCTCCTTAAAGCTTAAGCTATTAGGTGAAAACAAATGAATGGTTTTATATTACATCTCTAACACAACATCTCCCCCTTGGCTGCTGTTTAGCCGTTCAGATGATCCAAATATGGTTGGTCAGTGTGGTCAGCTGATGATAGGAAGATGCCCTGTGGGGCCCGTGGTGGTTGGTGGTGGCAGTAGGAGCAATCTGTTTTAAGCACACACCATCTGTTTTTGCGTTCTGTTTTGGAAATTCTGTTTCAGCCTTCTTTGAGGTTGCAAATGGTTACATTTGGGTGCTACTGGTACCAGAAACCAGTAGGTAGTTGACCTTGATGCCAAATCTCTGGCAAGTTGAACAAACTGTGTTTTTTGTTCTGTTTCAGATTCTGATGCTCTTCTTTTTGTCTTTCCCTTCTTTTTTTCTTCATTCATTTTGCTAAAACGTAGCTCAGCATCCTCTCAAATTAAATTCTGTTTTTCTTCTTTTGTGTTGTGGTTCAACATGAGAACTGATTTTCCTTCCCTTTCTGCTGAGTTTCTACTTCTCTTCTCGGTGATAACTTCTTCATTGTCTTCGGATTTCCTTTGTTTAGCGTAATTGGTTACTGTCCTGCCTCTGTTTGCCCTGTTTTGTGTCTCTTCTACCTTTGCATGACCAGTTTGGCATCACACTGAGTAATTTATGTTGTCTGCTTTATCTTAAGATTAGTATTCTCTGTTTGTATTTCCTGTTAAGGGCTCCTGGGTTGAAGACTTTGGACACAAGCAAAGGCTCTGTTCTGTTTGTATTGCTTGCTGGTATGAGAATGACCCACTAATTGGAGATCAGTTTTAGGTCAAGAGGCCCCACAAAGAAGGTTAAAGACTCTAGAACGTGTCTCATTTGTTTGGAACGTGTGCACACAAGAAGTTGGAAGAAAGTTCAGGGAGCCAAGAGAAAGTTTGAAGACTTCAAAGAGCTATCTGTCGACGACGTTACCAAGGTTTTGTTATTCAGGGAGTACTAGGTACCTTGGTTCTTTAGAGTTGATAGGCTGAGTTGTTTGTCCTTTGGTTTCTATTTATGAGTTTGCTATTGATAACAAGCTTAAAGCTTAGCTTAATCTTAAGGAAAAGTCTTAGAATATATTAGGGTTTTCAGTCTAATTCTTAGTGGATTTGGGCTTATACTAGTATTCCTAGTACTTGACCTAATTACTAGCATAGATAGAAATATACTAAGGATCTGCTATATCACATCCTATCAATCATATACTATTCTTAACTATGTTTCTCTCTTTTCCACCTTTACTAACAAAATCCTCTATTTCAAAAGTATCTTATATGTAATATGTCCCTTCATATGAGAGTCATTTCGGCTTGATATCTGGACAATACAAAAGCTCATTTTATCCAATGATGAAATTCAACTTTTATATGGAAGAATGTAGACAGCAAGGATCGAATTCATTATCACTTGGCCAGAGACCGAGGAAAAGCTTAAACTATTATGCGACAACTCGTAAATGGATTCATATCTAACAAAAATCAAAGGAAAGTACCAGGAACCCACAGGAGAGAAATTAAGCATGCATTGGAAGCCAAATATCTGATGATCAAATTATTCTGTTTATAATTTTTCCTTTACTTTTACGCTTTCCACAATCCACATGTACTCTTAAGTTAGCACATTGATTATACGACTGACAGCATCATATTTTTTTTTTTTGTAAGTTTTTCAAAATTACAGCATCATATTTTAGTTAGTGCTGCATATTGACTGAGTTTCCTGTGAGTATTCTACCGTTTTGCTGGTCTGAAAAAAACAAGTAATAACCTATAAATGAGTACTTGATTTATTATTTACTTCCATCCATAAATGAGAACTTGATTTTAATTTCTTTTTTTCATTTTATCTAAATCCTTTCTCATTAAGATATCTATTTATCTCTCCTCTCCTCTTCTCCTCATTTTCTATCAGCATTTCTATTTTGTATTCCTTATCATACTAAACTATAGCATACATAAGAAAACTCTAAATAGTCATCATCTTCCCATTAATAAATTCTTACATCAAAACAGAAAGCTAAATGAAACTAGCCTATTGATGACTTTAAAAGCTGGATATCAAGACAGGCCCCACGCTTCGAAAAGGGCAAAATTCTCATCAGTAATTTGACAGGCAGTTGTTACGAGGAGCAACAATATACATGACATTTTAGAGAATAAGCAGTAAATAAAACCAAAGCCATACCCCATATTCATCCATGATGTCAACCAGAAAATCTGTTAGTCCAGTAACAGACATTGAAGGCTGAGATCCTTCGGAGTCAGGGGTAGAAATTATGCTATCAAGATCATCAAAGATGACAATGGAAGGTGCATGATTTAAAGCTTCAGTGACATGGTTTGAAAGTTCTTTGCGAATAATTTGGACCTTCTCCAAAGCAAGTTTTGAGCAGGAAACAAAAATTCTGCATAGCATTGAAAACTTAAATTTTCAGAAACAAAACAGGAGCAATTATACATAGAAGAATGGGGCAAAAAAGTCAGAAAGGCATGGCTATAGTAGAATTCATATCAATACATGTGTGCTAAGATGTCTTCATGATTCTCAAGGGATTTTGCCACAGTCCTTGCCAACATAGTTTTCCCAGAGCCCTGGAAAAAAATTAAGATGTCAATGCATTGATAATTCACTTCTATCAGATTAGCAGTTTTTTTTTTTTTGGCCAGATCAGTAATCTGAACGTAGCTAAGGCCTAAGAAAGCACAACGTTGAATCTTAATATGAAGCACTAGATCCCAAGCTCAAAGACTAGCACAGCAGCCAGTAAATTGTACTCTGATATGGTGAGGGCCATGATGCAGCTCTAGAACAAACTCTTTTACCAACTTGGGAGCTTTGGGTAGGTCTCGCTTTCCTTAAAAGTGATCAAGGTAAAATTACAGGGAAAAGAATACAAAAAAATCTAGGTAAATATTTTCCAGTTTAGCTGTCAATTAAGTTATTAAGTAGTTACTGATTGAGCACTCTTTCAACATCGTTATAGGGTCTAGGCAAGGAAGAAGAAAAGGAGAGAATAGAGACTCAGAATAATAGGACATTCAAATGCTATGTTGTATTATAATGTGATACTAAATACTAACCCAAATGTCCTATTTATGTTAATACTAGACTCCTAATCCTAATTAAATAAGGGAACGAATAACTTCCTGAAGATAAGATAAAAATCACTAAGAACAATCATAACTCTTAAAGAAAAGGGGCAACTAGATCCATCCGAAATTGTTAGAGAAATATAAAACCATTAATGTAGCCTCACCCAACAGCTTAAGCTTTTGGGTTGAATCGGTTCTTTATATAGTATCAGAGCCTCCGTAACCAAGTGGTCACTCCATGAGTTCAATCCTCACCACCCCTATTCTCTTAATAAAAATAATAAATTATTGGGGACTTTCTTAGCATAGGTAGACTGGACCTGATGCATCATCCACTCTTTAAGCCTAATGAGCTCTCGTGTGAGAGGGCGTGTTAGAGAAATATAAAACCATTAATGTACCCAATAGCTTAAACTTTTGGGTTGAATTGGTTCTTTACAAAAATCAAGCAGCAACAACTCACTGTTATAATATCACAGATTTAGGGTTACCAGAAAATAGCTACATAATTTTTTAATCCAAAGATATTGATGAAATATAAGAACGTTGAAAACTTTAATCAATAAAAAAAGCTCATCTTAGAGTAACTGTGAACTACAAGAATAAACAGTAAATTAACATGACTTCTAAATTGCAAAGATGTGACACTTGTCTGATAATTCTTTCTTTATATTTGGCTAACAAAACATGAAACATAAAGTAACAAGCAGGATGAAAATGACATTAGAAAGACCGTACAATGAGCACTAAATAGTAAAGTAATTGCTGGTAGGGCTCTAAACATTTATCAGTCCAGCATTAGAACTTCTAATCTGCTAGCTAATAACCACATTCATTATACATTAAGCATGATAAAAAATTTAAGCTGTACTCACTGGAGGTCCATATATTAGAACATGCCCAGGGAGTGGCAAGTTGTATGAGCCAAACCACAAACCAGATGCCGAAGATAACAATACCAACATCCCTGCATTCAGTAAAAACAGCAAGTTAAATATCACTAAAGGGCATCCTGGTGCATGAGGCTGAAACTGTTGCCGTGATAAAATATTTAAGCGAATCCAAATTAATGAGCAGCATAATCAAGGAGGAAAACAGATGAATCCTGCAAACCTCTAACTAAATTCTAACAAATATGTGAATGGGTCACCCATACAGCCATACTAACAGCCCCAAATAACTCGGACAAAAATTGGGAATCTTAAGTAACAAAAAAGTTCACCACAAAACACAGGTAGCACAGATTAAACTTCTTTTCTAAGAACAATATGCATTTCTCATTGACAAAGACGAAAGGAGAAGACAATACTTGCACCCTCATAACAAAGGAAGACCCCACATCATTATCAAATGCCTACTAGAAAGAGGTTGTTAGGAAATTATGAAATATAGAAATCTAGAAGAGTATTACTAGCAACACACCCTATCTATCAAGTATTGTACAATCCTAGTATAAATAAAAACAAAGGTGAATTATATCAGTTTTACACACATCTTCCATTGAATATCAATCATCTCTTTCTTAACATGGCATGAAAGCCTAATTGAAGGAGTTAGGAGACTTCATTTGCAACAAGTTTGCAGCTAATTACACACTCTAGCTTGAGGGAGAATGTGAAGGAATTAGAAAAATGCATCAATGTATACTAACAGTATCAACATAATACAGGTTTAGGTATAAGTGTTATGCCTTCGGTGAATATGCACCTTCTCTTTCCCTCTCCATTCACAACAGAGATAACAAAAATTAATCATCATTATCTCTGATTAGCAAAAAAATAAAATAAATAAATAAAATAAAATCCTAACTTCAACTCCCAAATAATATAAAATTGGGGCCCAGAAAACCAGTCAGTACAAGCACAGCCTATGGTCATGTTTAATCTTTATGTACAAACAATTTTAATATTTTCCTTGCTATGTGTTATTTCTATATACATATCATTCGGACTTGTTCCAACTTGGCTTGTACATCTGTAATAACAATGACAGAATCACCACAAACAAAGGGTCATTTAAGCTTTTACTAGAAAAAGAATGATCATAAGAACAACAAATCAATTAAAAGAATAAAAAAACACAACAACAACATACTATTGATAACATCAGAAGCAGTTTTCCCCATCCAACCAAGGAAAGATACATTTGAACTAATGTGGACGTCAGAGGCTCTCTCTTCTATAGAATGAATAGACATGGGATCACCCGATTTCATCCTTTCAAAAAGCTTCAGATCCCCAATATTGATGTTATTGAGACTTCCGCCAAGAGCAACTTCATATGCAGTAGGTTTCCTGTGATGCAGATTTTCTTCACCGAAGGTCAATAAAAATAACATTCCCGCTGCCTTGCCACTGTTCTCTGAAGAATTATAAGCTAGCTGAACCTTCCCATTGCTCCCAAGCTTGTAACAGCTTAATTCAAAATGAAGCAAGGTTTTACTACCCATAACCAATGAATTTACCTCCATACCCGTAATGGAAGTGATTGCCTCAAGTTGGGCTATATACCATAATCGTACAAGACTCTGTAATCCCTTTTGATTCTGAGACTGATTTGCAACCTCTTCCTCTGCCTTGTAATTGGATTCATCTGAGAGAGCTGCAACAACTTCATTGTGGATGGACCAATCTATAGTATCCATAAAGACACCTGAAGAAGCTTTTGAAAGCAATTTTTCATCGATGTGATTCTTGTGGCCATTGAAAACTTCTGGACCATTTTTCTCAACAGCATTCTCCTGCCTTGACAGTTTGAATTGGCAAGGATAAAGAGAGATCGAAGGAATATTTTTTTCCAAAATAACATCACATACCTTCAAATAAACCCCTGTGCAGTCATGAAAGCAATATTAATCTTTAAATCAGATATTTATATTAAAAGGACAGATAAATTTCTCAACTGAAATAGACAATAAACAGCAAAGTATGACATGTTGTCCACCTATTTAAAGACGAAGGCAACAAGAAGCTATCGCAGCAAAGCAACCCTTTACAATCCAACTTACTGAAGAATATATAGCGTAACTTAAATACAAAGATCCCATTAAACCCCAACTTGCGATTTTAGAGGTGACGAAAATACTTGTATGCAGTCTTACCTTTACACTTTTGCAAGGACACTATTTCCAAGATGTGAACCCATTATCTCCCAAACACCAAGAAGCAGCTTCATCACTGCTCCAGGCTCGCCTATAGCGTAACTTAAAAAAAAAAAATGCACAAACAAAAGACATGTTTGTGTGTTCTGTGTGAAGCTTATCCAGAATCAGTTTCTAACATGTTCTTACATTGTTCAGCTGCCTTCTCTTTCCGGAATAGCTAGTTCGCCCTTTTGGGTGAATAGTGAATGTGCCCTAGGTCCTTGGGCCAATTTTTGTTGATTAGCTTTAGTGGTTTGGTAGAAGTAGAGAGGCTAAATTTCAATGGCAATGTGCAATCTATGCTAATGTTAAGTGCATTTGACTGGAGAGCAACACTCATATTTTTAATAATGTTTAACTGGCTTGGCAGCTGATTTGATATAAGATTAGGCGATTGGCCCCTTTTTAGTGAAAAGAACATGATCTATTTAAGGGGGTTTCTACTTTCTAGAACAGGCATGCAGATGGATGGCAGCTTTGCACCATTGATTCTGTCTTTTTTATTTTTTTTCATGCTGTTTATTTTCCTTGTACTTTCTTTCCTTCATCTTATGATTTTTTTCTTTTATAAAAAAATAATAATAATAATAATCTTGTCATCAAATTGGTGTAAAGGAGAAAATCAGAGAGCTTAAATGCCAATGAATTTTTCTGGAATAAAATAATGAAAGAAGAAAGCAAGGAGACAATATTGCACAAAATATAATAAAGAACCACTGAGTCACAGTATGAGCTTTTCCAATGCAAAGACCTTGTATGATTTGGTCTATGTATGGTAAAAGTCATATAAAGAAGGGAAAAAGGGGATCGAACAAGCCTGTAGCTCAACTAGCACAGACCTCAATCCCTAAAATTTGGGTGCAAAGAAGATATTAAAGGTTTGATCCTCCGCTAGGCCACCTATCCCCCACCCCTACCTAGGTCCCTGCACCTCCAATGTAGCCCCAAAAAAAAAATAAAAAAAATGAACAACATAGGCAAGGATTCTCCTATCCCCTTTGCATGTAAAACCAAGAGATGAACACCAAAATGAAGGCAAAAATTCTATCTCAGAGAAAATAAGGTTAACAATATTGCATTAGAAAATCTAACATTGTATTCTAACCAAAAACAACAAATCCACCAAAAAAGGAGCAGACATCCACAAAGCCTTACACTCTTCTTTTCTCCCAATGCCATGAAAAACTCAAAATATAAGTTTAAGTACCAGGCCAAATCCAATGCTTATCAAAATAACAGACAGCTTATTCCCTGATTACCATGCATTTCAGCAAGATGCACTGTCAAAATGCAAGAATTAGAGGACTGCTTATGTCCTAACTACATAAACAGATAACACAAACACCAAACTTCGAATGCATTTAATATCAATTTACTAGGACAACTTGACGTACATGAATGCAGGCTAGCTCTCAAATAAAGGCGAAGAGACTTAGCTATCATTACATGTCCCTCAGCCACAGAGTCTGAAATCAATAGATGAACAATTGTCTGTTGATATTCTTTCTTGTCAGTATTTCCATTCTCAACTTCATTAACAGCTGACCCGCCTTTGACTTTCATAGTATTGGTTCTGGAAATTTTAACATTCTCCTTGGACACTCTTGGCACTATGGAAACCAACTGAAGCATGTTAAACGAGAAGTGTTTTGCAGTTTCTGGGTGAACAAAAGCAACAGATGTAAGCCCTATATGAAGCTCAACACCTTTGACATGAGTACTGGTACGACATAACCCATCTGAATCTTGTATACGTAGCAGCATCTTTGCAGTATGCTCTTTAGCACAGGAGTCTAGATGTGAATCTCCAGCTGAATCCAAAATTCTTTGGCGTCTTTTTGGAGCAACAGCAACTTCAGTGCCTGGCATGAGTTGTACTGCTAAAGTCTCCCATGTTAGACAGGTCTCACGACACAGATATACACAATTCTTGGCTTAATTAATTCAAAAGAGACTTGTTTACACTAGGAATGTAAGAAATCACTAATGAAGAGAATAACAAATAACTACGCATAATAACACCCTCCCACCCCCAACAAGGGATATCCTCCAAGATAATAATATTTTAATGTTAACAATCAGGTTTTATAGTAATACTGAAAAGAAATACCTATGGTAGAAAATTTAAGTCACAATTAAGTATATATATATTCCTGACAAATATATAGTGCAAATGCATCTAACTAAATTAAGTCATTAAATTTAAGGTTTATAAACCATTTATAACAGTTTCGTAGCAAGGCAATTCCATCCACACACATACACAAAATGGTATGTTGATAACAAATCATCCAAATGTTTGTTTCAAGTAGTAAAATACTCAGTCTATAAAAGCCTAAGTGAATTACTTTAATATAAAGAGCATAAATTATATGATTGGCACCAACCAAGAATGCCAAAATGCTGCCCAATCTCTCTACTTATCTGAGATAGTAACTATCTTGAAGCAACATAGCCAGACAAATGATATTTGAACTCAAACAAATATCTTTTCCATGTATGATTGATTTCAAATGAAAGGGAAAAGAAAATCCTGATCATGAATAACCGAGGTTGATTTTTAATTTCACATCTATATTGATGACTAAATCTCTATCATGTTTGCCACAAGTCACAACAGTTCAAGAGGGATTAAGTTACACATGAAAAATAAAGTGTCAGTGAAATAATTATCTTTACAACTTTGACCAAGTATGTGATGATATACCAAAGATCTAAGCAGACAGCAATAGGCATCATCTTACCCACCGCTTTCTTCGGAAAAACGGAAGCCACATGGAATGTGATGACAGTGTGACCATGCAACCACAAAGGAAATCTCATCCCTTCATGGACAATCCTGACCTGCAGCAAGCCATCCACAGCATTATATGAACACAATACACCCAGAACAAATTAATTAAGTTCTTCACAAACTGATTAAAAAAATATAAAACAAAGGTTGCCATGTAAACTACTATATATATATATATATATAAAAGAGCAATCCGGTGCAATAAAGCTCCTCTGGGTCACATGGTAACAACACTAACTATTGTACCAAGCTCCCCTAAACTAGTATATATAAATAATCCAAAATATAACCACGATATCCAAGATAAAGGATTGAAAATACAAGATTCTAAGAAAGAGTAAAGACAAAAATATCACCCATATGGCCATATAGCATGATTATTACAATGAAGTCACACCTGGAATTCTCACTAGAAACGTACGTCCCGAATCCCTATCCCTAATTAATCTTCTGACTATAGTATTTAGCATCGAATATCGATATTTACTTTATTTTTCAGTTATTTTGATTAAATAACGACGTGCTGTGGTTGAGTGAATGAATATTGAATAGTATTGCAAACCTGGTTGAGGATTGCAGCCTCCGCTTGATCAGAATTGAGCTCCAAGATTTCCCAGTCATCCTCCGTGTGAGGCTCTATCGTGACCAGAGAAGCATGTGGCACATTAGAAGCAGCTCTCACTTGAACTCTAGCATGATCCGGTAACAAAACGCATTCCGCAAATCGTTGAGAAACCTACACAATTTTCATTTCGTTTTTTAATTTTTGCAGTTTTAGAATTGGAATTAAAGGGGAAAGGGAAAAAAGGTACCTCTATGGCGGAAGAAGCAGAAGTGGCTCCGGACCAAGCGACGAACCATGTGTGTGACTGTGAGGGGTTAGTGAGAGAGCGAAGCTCGAGAGCAACGATTTCAGGAAGAGGAGCTGATCGTGTGGAGTGTAGAGTTTGGATTAGAGGAAGAGGAAGGGATACGAAACAGTTGTCTATGCCTCCAACTACTTTTACCTCTAACTCCATGGAATGGATGATGATGATATACCACACTACTATGCAACTCGCAATTGCAGATAGATTACTTACATATACTGACTGACTTTGCCCCTTCCAATGCGGGAAAAGTATTAAATTAAAATAAAAAAATTTAGATGATATAACATCACTTTTCTACACACACATTGAAGAAGTGAGGTCCACATGTTTTTCTTTCTCTTTCATCATTTTACTTTCTCTCTCCATTTTTTTGTGTGTGTTGGAAACAACACTTAAATCATGTAACATAACACTAATAAAACCCAAAAAGTTTTATGTAACTGTTTATCAGAAAAATATTCATGGTTATCTAAATTTATTATACATCGTTTTGATATTGAAATATTAAAAAAATATAATTATAAAGATTATAATAACTTTGAAATAAATTAAAATTATAAAATCATCATGATTTCTGTCCCAAAACAACATCGTATTGAACTGACTGCAAATAACTTATCTGCAGTTATCGCAGAAAAAGTGAACTCATTGTTTATTTGTTACATATAATTTCAAAGATTATTATTTTTTTGAAGATAAATTTATATTTTACATTTACATAAAAAAAAGTAGACTATGCGGGTAAAGAAAATATGGGTTAGTATAAAAAGGATAAATTTATTTCTTATCACCTAAAAATATTAAATCCTTTAAAATATTTAGTAGTAAACAGGAATATGTTATTGGATTTAATATTTCTATTTTTGTTGTAAAAAAAAATTTCTTTTGTCATAGTGAATCCCATGATAATATTTGAATAGATTGAGAAACTTAAGATGGGTGTTAATGAATTGTAAATAAAGACAATAAACTAAACTAATTATCAATTAAAAATTAATTAATAGTTGGCAAACATGATATTTAGTAAAAGTGGTTCGGGTTCGCTTACAAAAAAAATAAAATTGTTAAGGTTCCTATTTCTTCCAATCTTCCTATGTTTTGGCTTAATTCTATCCCAATTCAACTATCTTAACACTATTGATAATTGAATTCAACTAATATACTTTCAATCTCTTAATATACTAACCCTTTTTTTGGTAGATAATATCCTAACCCTTTACTCCAAGCTAAGAAACCTATCTCTTAGTTATCTTTTAATTAGATTTATGCATTAAAACTAATGAGTTCACAAAAGATTGCATAAAGTATTGTATATTTTGATAACAATGGTAATGTTACTCCATTCTAGTTCATATTAATCCATAAGTCACCAAGTCACAAATGCATTAAGCAAGAGATAAAATACATAATAGAGAAAAGATATATTAAATTAAAAATCAAATGAATTCATACCAAAATCCAATTGGGTTATATTAACCCCTAACTCAAAACATTTGAAAATTCCAATTGGATTTAACTTATTCAAAGGATAGCTGGTTCAAATCGTGAGAGTCGCAATTCTCAAGGAAGATGGAGAGGCACAAACCCGAAATCGAATTAATCGGATTCATTAGTACTTCGGACGCCAGTTGCTATCTAAAAAAAACACTTAGAAATTCATACCAAAAAAAGACAAAATAAATTAAGAAAAGACTCCATGGGTAAAAATTAGAAAGGGGGATTAATTTTGATGCTTTCACCATTCAATCTCTTCCTCAAACCTTTTGTACCGGGTTGGTGTAGAGTCTTAATATTATTTTTTTCAAAGAGATAGAAGAATTGTGCCAAAAAAAAGAGATTTATGTACAAATTAATATATCATTGTCAACACTTAGACGCTTGGATATGTAACATATGCTCGAAAATATGAGGCAATTTGTTAGAGAGATAAAATTGCCTAATATCTCAATATTATTATTTATTTTTCCAAAAAAAGAGAGAGATAAAATATAAAAAAATTGATAATGATCGAACTTGTAACCCTTATGTTTAAGGAGATTTTGATATCATATAAAACAACTAATTTAACCCAATAACTTAATATGTTAAGTGATGACCCATAATTACTTTTATATTATATTTCTTTAACACGATGATACGCGACAATGCTTCGTCCTCCTATGTTTAGTGCATTTGACGCTTTACAGCTATGTACTTAGTGTTGAAACACTAGTTGTACCGAATGTAATTCCCAACTAATTTTTTTTCTCCTGAAAATTAAAAAATTAAAGAAATAATCGATGAAAAAAAAATATCGAATGTCTAACTAGTTTCTAATTTACTAATTAAATGGATAAATAATGACTTTTATAAGAAAATTCTGAGTTTTATTCTTCTTATTATATATTAAATGCAAATAATTTGGTTACGCTACATTTTTTTATATTATTCATTGATTCATCAATTATTCAATTAGTCTGATTCGAGTTGGGTAGGATCACATAGATAGAAAAACTCTCTTTACCAAATTTTAACACAACTTCGTTCCTAGATATTCGAATTCGAAATCACTGATTAAACTGAAATACCTCATTACCAGTTGATCCACGTATTTAGTGGTTATAATCTAATGTAACCCTTCAGTTTTGATAGTGCCGTTTGTCCTTATTTAATTAATTCTATTAGTATGAAGTTTCTTTTGCTTTATTTTTAGGGGAAATGATTTCTACTATAAGCAGAAAACATTTCTTTACCACTTAGAGAAAATAAAATAGAGAAACTCATAAAATGATGAACCCCACTCTTTTTTTTTCTTCGTAACAGAGAAATATTTTCTGCCTCAAAAGCAGAAATCATTTTTCCTTATTTTTATAGCAGATATTCTTTAGTTCCATGAGCATTAAGGTTTATTCGGTCAGTTGGCTCCTTTGATGTCATTATGTTAAATCCAAACAGTAATTGCTATTTTGATGGGAAGTGTTTACAAAATAAAAACAAAACTCCTCAAAGTCTAAGCTACATAGAAGAATAATATGGTTAAAATTTTACAAGTATATAACTTGCTTATTTACACTCATGACTTCATTGAGCCTAACCTTGTCTTACTAAACTTAGATAAAACAAATTGATTTTTATATGCAGTTGTAATGTCAGTAAAACTTACAATTACATTATAGTGTATATGTAATTATTATTTCTTGAAAGCAATAATCATATTTCATTAATCCAATATTTTTTTCTTTGTTAAGTTTATTTTGTTTCAAGTGATTTATTTGTATCAACATTATTGCGCCACCATTTATAATAATATTAACCCAAATCAAATGAGACAAACTGAATTTAATTGTTTCACAGAAAAAGCAAGTCTCCTGTTGAGCTTTTATTATGGAATAAGAGTCCTCCAAGTTAAACTTCAATTTATATTTTCTAAAAGTAAGCAAGTCCATGTTTGGTATTTTTTTTCAAAAAAATTACCCAGTGAAGTGAGATAACTGGTAATCTATTTTATGTGTAAAACTTGGACAAAAATCACTGTTTAGAATATCACCGAGAGATAACTGGTAATCTATTTTATGTGTAAAACTTGGACAAAAATCACTGTTTAGAATATCACCGAGAGGATGGTATTATTGGATTGATGGGAAAGTGGTTGAAGAAAAAGATGACAAGACATTGCATCTTTGAAAAATGTGACAAAAATAACACTACCAAAGTGGTTGAAGAAAATACCAAAGTGGGGGTATATATATAATATCACACCAAATTCCTAGTAATATTTTATAATCAACCAAACTTAAGACTCATTAAATTTCACCCAATATTCCCAGTAAAATTTTGGCATACCAAACAATTTTTTGGTCACATTTTCGAAAATCTTATTTTTCTATCACATTCCTCATAATCGTGACTACCCGATAAAAAAAACTTCTTCTCTACCAAACGTCCCTCTAAGGGGGGTTTAGTAGGTGGGACAAAAAATTCCCAGAAAAGTCACCTTGGCAATGTGATTATCCCAATGCTTGGTAGAAGAAAGTCTAAAATTTATCCTGAGAAAATTACATTCCCAAGATTCTTGTTTACACACATTTTCCCCATTTCAGAATACCATTGATAAGGTGGTATTTTACAAATCCACACACTGAGGTAAAATGGACACAAAATTCTCCGACAAAAATACCGATGTTCAGCTCTTGAGGCTGAGCTTTGGGGTTGCCTATGAGGGCTGCAGTTCGCTTGGAGCTTGAATATCAAGAGCTTTGTCCTCTTGTGTGACTCCCCAGAAGCATGCTCGTGTGCGAATTTGCTTATTGAGGATGCTGACCGCCTACATCTAGTAAAAAGCATTTGGAGTCTCTTGAGGAACCAATGACGGGTCCGTATTGTGCATGTTCCTCGAGATGCAAATGAGTGTGCTAATATAATAACTAAGATGGGGTTCAATCTCCGTAACCAAAAGATGGAAGGCTTCATAGGCCCTCCTGTTGAAGTTGCATCTTTGCTTGAATATGAGTTCTCTATATTAGAGCGTTTGCAGGTTGTTACTAGCTTGCATATGCATGTTGTTTCATTCTTATAGTTTCCTTTGTTTTGTTCTGGGCTTGAAACCCTCATCTTATACCAACAAAAAAAGATACCTATGCTTAGTTAGTCTTAGTGTGAAACAAAATTAATTTCCTCTGAAACAAAATCAGTGACCTAGATGTGAATATTTCTGTAACAAAAGTTGAAATTCAATTTCTTTTGAAGCTTGTGTTCTTCTGAAACTTGTGTTGGCTGAATGTTAAACCCAGAAGAAGAAAATTTGTTTGCAAAAGGAGTTATTTTGTTTTAAGCCTAGATATCAGATTTTGTTTGTGACTGAATGTTAAAAGGTAATTTTGTAAAATCACCTCACATTCCCAGTAATATTTGATAATCAACCAAATATAGCATCAGTAAACTTGAGCTAATATTTCAGGTAATATTTTAACCTAGCAAACAACTTTTTTATCACATTTTCCGGAAAACTCATTTGCCCACCATATTTTCAATAATCGTGCTTCTTGAATAAATAAAAAAAGTTCTCGTACCAAACATCCCTAAAGGTAAATAACAAAAATATAAATATCCAAGAAAAATGCTGGAAAAAAAAAAGTTGACAAAAATAACCAACTGATCCAGTACAAACTAATTCAGGTTTGATTGGATGGGTTAGATTAAAAAAACAATTTCATTCAGATTAACAAGGTGCCAGTGGCTAAACCACAGTACCCTACTAATAAAACCTTTATTCTTTTTTGGTTTCTACCTGACCAGCATGATGCACTTTGACATTTTTGAAAGAGGGTAGCAGAATTAAAACATATCGGTACCATTCATTCATTATGTCTCATTGATCTGATAGGTCACCATCTTCTCTTTCCATTGCTCCTGGTCCAGATATTTCTCGTAGAAGGTGACTTCTTTGTTTGATTTCACAAACAAGGCAGAAGAGCTCCTAGTGCCATAACGACCCTAAAGCATAAACAAGTTTTTCAGCATTGCACATGCAAAAGCAGGGTTAAGCAAGCAAATAAGTGGAATGTGTTAATTACCCATGAAAAATCTACTTCAACAAATATAGAACTCAAGGGGAGTTCCCGTTCTGGAGGATGAATCCCAGGTAGCATGCACTCCTCATCTTTAATTGTGTTTGTCATCAGTTTCTCAACCATTTCTTTGACAGGAAATTCACTTTCACCATATTGATCAATAAGCTCTTTGAAACTGTGGCGCAGCCGTTCAGCCTGAAAAGATAGTGCCAAATTCATCTGGTGTTGTGACTTTGTAAAAGAATTTAATTTATACATGAAAAATAATGGTGTAGCTGACACTAGCAGAACAATTAGTGTTAAATTTGGCAAGTCAGGTTTCTGAATTTCTAAGTACCGCATTACACAATGATATTTGTGCTTGGAACAGAAGTAGAAAGTAAGAAAAAAGTGTTAAAAGAGGAATATGTAAAGTAATCATTAAAAAAAAAATAAGCATGATATCATATCCCAAAATAGTTAATTATACTCTGTTACTTTAAAGTTTGTTTAAATTACAGTAAATTTTAAATTTGGTTTTAAATTATACTCCACCTTATTTTATAATTTTGATAAGAATGAGTTTATACATACAACATCTTTTTTCTTACCACCTCTTATAACTTTTTTTACGATTGTTGAGTCGAAATCAAATCAATGGTTTTAAAAAGTGATATAAAATAAAAATTGTTGATTTGATTTTGATAAAACAACCATAAAAGTAATTGTAAGAGATATTTAAAGAAAAGAGATTGTAAGTATAACACATTTTTGAGTAATAAAAAAACTTATTTACTATTAAATAACAATGAGTTCATTATTATAACAAAAGTTTTAAGCTCAATTTTATAATTTCATATTTTTTTATAAAACAAAGGTTCATTTTAATATTAAAAGAGTAATATAATGTTATGGAAAGTTGTATAATCCATGGGATTAATGTTTTTCCACGTTGCAGGAGATAAAATAATTAAAAAACATAGTTTTAGACTTTTAGTTTGAAGTAGCTAAATTACTAAAAACCAAAATGAGAAAATAATAGCACAGTCATTTTTACCTAACAAACGAATATAGCATATTAATTATCTGTCTGAGTAAAATAAATATAACACTAACAAAAATGAAATATACTCCTTTTTATGACTTTTTTCTTTAAAAAAAAGGCCTAGAATAATCTTAACAAAAAATTTTAATATAAAAAAATTGAATAAATAATTATAAAATAGTTTTATTTCTTTCTTTTCTTAATTCACTTAAGATGTTAATTTAATGGTTAGTTCCTATTAAAAAATGAGATAAATTGCAGTTTATGAAAGTTTAAAATCTGATTTTTTTTTTTTTTTTTAACACAGATTTTAAAGTAATGGAATGTAAAAATAATAATAGGGTTGTTACCTTTGGCCAAGGAGCGTCGAGGGCTCCATTAGTCAATACGTGAATCCCAGGGGTAACTTGGATAACAGAAAGATGATCTTGTTTTGGTCTATTGGACACATAAACCATTGTGGAAGTGCAAATATCAGCTAATATGAGGTTAAAACCATTATATTGATGCGCCTCCTTGAGGACTTGCTCTGCAAACTCTTGTGGACTCTTATTGCTCTGTTGTAATTGTAATGCAATGGTAAAATAATGATTAATGAATGCAATGCTAACTGATGAACACATCAATGCGAGAGTCATACACACATAATTCATAAACGAGAAGTGCAATGAAGCACAATCACAATCATAATTCATAATATGGTTGTTCTTTTAATATTTATTTTAAATTATATTCAGACTTAAAAAAATATAATTTAATATATATTTACCTTCCTTCTTCCTTATTATTCTTGATATACGAATAAATTTTTTGGAAAATTTACTACGTATTGACCAATTGAAATCTGAATTTTAAATTCCTGACCTATTCTCACAATATTTTCTCATAAATTGTAACCTCATCTCATATTAAATTTTTTGGATAAACCACAACAGTTATCCCCCCGTAAGAGGTAATCTTGTTTAGAGTGGGTCCAAAATTAAAGTTTTAAATTCTTCACAAAAAATCTCATATTAAAATTTAGTCTATGACAGAGAGTAAATAAATGAACTCCTATCATAAATATTTATGAAAAAAAATAATTATATAAAATTTTAACATGAAAATTAATTTCCGTAATAGATAAGAAAAAAGTGACATTTCCCATGTTAAAATTCATGACTATTTTATGGGATTTGTATTTGTCATTTAATCGTGACACAACAAATTTTCTTACACACACAACATTTTGTAGGGCCCACACTTTTTGAAAAAAAAAAAAGAAAAAAAAGAAATTACAGCACGTAAAACGAATCTCTATAACATTACACATTCACGTTTCCTACAACATAACTCTTATAAAACTCTTTTATATTTGTGTCTCATCCTGAAACAAAACTTTCGTACAATTGTTGTACCTACATGCTTTTTCAACAAATTTTTTTTTTAAAATTTAAATAAAAATACAAATATAAACCTGAATTCAAATAAAAGAAAATATTTTTCATTAAAAAAGAAAAAAGGTACCGAACTCAATACTTCAAGAGAAGAAATTTCGGCTCTGTTTGATTATGTTTTAGTTTTTTTGTTCTTAGAACAGTTTTGTAAAATTGTTTATAAGAATTGTTTTTCAGAACAAAAGAAGAAAAAAATCTGCTTGATAAAATTGTTTTTAAAAGAATTTTAAAACTTAAAAAACAAAAAAATTTGCTTGGTAATTTTATTTTAAAAATATATTTTCAAAGTTAGAAAACATAAAACTCAGTTGCTAACTTGGCGCTGAGTTAGTGGGGTTGGATATGTGTTCGATTCCCACTGAATGCATTCTTGGGGAGGGGACTGAACCTTTAGCCATCACTGTTCCCCCGCACTCTGGATTAGTCCCATAGTCGGCTCAAAGAGTCGAAGCTCGTGGGGATACCGGAGGGAGCCAACTCGTCTCAAAGAGATAATTAGGGTTGGGTAACTCCAAATTTAATTTTCAACAAAAAAAACTGTTTTCTAAAACACTAATCAATATTCTTAAATTTAAATAAAATCGAGCCTATTAATGTCTATCAAGTCAAGACACAACAAATATACACAAAAAATGAGATGAAAAGGTAAATTAAATTAAATTTGCAATCCCGGAACTGACCTGAAGAAAACGAAGAGGAAGGTCACCTCTGGTCTTGGGATGTGGTAGGGTTTCAAGTTCCCTAAAATTTGTGAGAAAAGCCACTCTTCCATCTCTCCTACTACCCAACCATGTCCCACCGCCAACCCCATCCTTACCACTTAATATTCCTTCCCCTTCCCCTTCCCCTTCCCACCACGTCAACGCCTCCGTAGCCCTTTCAATTTTCAATTCCAACTTTCAATAAATATTTAATTAAATTAAATTAAAAAAACACTCCTAGTACTAGCCATTTATTTTCTGAATTCTGTAAAAAGAAATCACTGACCTCGAATACAATTCGTCCCTGTTGTGTAAGAGAAGAAAGGGGTATTTTGGATGAGCCTGCCACATGAACACTGCGATACACATGCTTTCCCCTCAATACTCTTTTTACCTACTCACCCGCATCATTTGATTAAATGCTCTCGCCTCTTATTTAATTTAACGTAATGTAATGGCTCAATATCCCTTACTATATTTTATTACTAAATAGGTGTATTAGTGAGAAAAGTAAAGTTGTATCATTTTACGAAAGAGAAATAAATAGATAAAGGAGAAGTGAGAGTTGACAAAAAAAAATAAAAATATAAGTCAAACCTTACTGTGAAAGAGTGAAAGGATAAACATTTTTTTTTCTATATAATATCGTTAATTATCTTATAAAATAAATCGAGGGTTTGGTATTATATTATTTTAAGCGACAAAATAGATTGGGAGTGGTCCCCACACACACTGACACACCTATGTTACTGACGTCACTTCAGATTTAAATTGATTCGCCTTTGCTTCTTATAAATAAATGTTTCATAGATTTTACATAGATTCGCCAGAGGTGATATCATAACAGCTGTTCCATAATGTCTTCTACGAGATCAGGTCCAACAGGTAATTTTCAAAGCGCTTTTCATCATAATTTGTAGATTCTATTCATTTACTACTGCACTTTCTTTTTTATTTATTTATTTTTATTTTTATTTTTAATTCAAACAACACTAAACGCATGCCCACCAACAACTGCACTGTGAAACAGAATATTTGCACAGAGTTGTTGCAAATCATTAGTGTGTTGTACTGAAGGATGAAACTTTGTCCTCTTACATGTTGAAATTTTATTTGAAATTTATGATTCTGAAAACAAATTGCGTTCAAGTTATAATTTTGAAATATCCAATCTGTCAATATGTAAATATACAGTTATTTCTAGAAAGGTTTTTTGGATTATTGGTGTGGTGTGGGTTTCAAAATAAAATATAGCCATGTCTCTTCAGTTCAGAACCTTTGATATTACAAGTCTAGAAAGGTTTTGATGTAGAAGAGAACCTGCTCCTAAAACCCTGGCTGATATGAGGGGTATGAGGGTTCCATGTCTCACAACTAGCTGATATGGGACATATGATCCTTCAAAAATAAAAATTTGGTACTGAGAGTTTTGCCGCTCTTGTGGTCTCGGCTGCCTCTATGGAACTAATCAGGGTAATCGATGAACCGGTGGAGAAATCTAAAAAAGAAAGAGTGATCCATCAAGACCGGGGTGGGAAAAAACCAGTCTTTGATACCACTTTATGTAGATGAAAATCCTCTCCTAAAAGCAAGGCTGAGAAGAGTGGAGACCCTTCACTATGAATGAGAGTTCTATGTCTCACAACCAGGGAACATGGGACTCATTCGCCTGTGTCAATTATTAATTTAAGCAGAAGCTATGTTAGCTATGGTATTCAGAATTTCATGATTATGTGAATTGGGTATGCGAGTAAGTTATGGTATGAACAAGAATTTTGCCTGAATTGCAATAATTGTTGTGAGTCTATCTTTTTATGGGCTAAATTTCATGATTGTGGTGACTGTGATTGGAGAGTTAGTGATCCCTGGAAACTATGTATGTTACGTGCAGCATTTTGCATCATTCTTATTTGAACTTCTCAATGCTTGAACTGGAGGTAGCTTGGGTTTTCCCAGCCCTCAGCCTCAATTTATTGTCAAGAGGAACTTTACATCTAAAACATTTATCACTAACTTAGCCTGAAAGCAAATTATGCAGTGGGTAGTTGTAGAGTTGCAGGAGATAATCGAGCCACA
Organism: Gastrolobium bilobum; assembly: GCF_033153095.1. Taxonomy (NCBI): domain Eukaryota; kingdom Viridiplantae; phylum Streptophyta; class Magnoliopsida; order Fabales; family Fabaceae; genus Gastrolobium; species Gastrolobium bilobum. Next base: position 182,389 of record NW_026897121.1, on the reverse strand, counting down.
TTCCAACCGCTTCCCAATCCTACAACAAATTTGCAAGGGGATGAGATCAAGCCACTATCAGGAAAACCATACTATCATGTGGTTCTTTCCAAAACACATCTTAGTACCCGTTATGTGATGGTAATTTCATACTTTGATTTTAAGGACTCCCTATGTTATTTCATTTTCTTTTAGTATAAGGACAAAGAAGATAAATAAGTCAAATGACCGTGATTGGATCTAATTGCACTCTTCCACCTTTAGAAGAGGGGCTGAATTTAAGATTATGGATCAGGGAGTGCCCAGTAGATGCATGTCTGTGTACATCAACTATTAAAGGCAAAACAGAATAAACAAAGGACAAGGTTGACTATACTTCAATTCGCAATTCCACATGATTCTAATTTTTTTGTTGATGCATCATTATGTCTAACTTATTACCAGTCTAATATGATTTCTCTTCATTTGGATCAATTTCGTTGACTTCTAATAAGATATCATGGTCATGGCCATTGATTTTTTTTGTTTTATGCTTTAGAAACATATAGTAGTTTACTTGTTGTTTCAAAAAGGTCCATTTGTCTGTATCCTAAAGGAATTTCATTTCTTGACTATGCCTTGAAAAAATCTTGGGCACATCATTAAAGCACACAAGACAATTTCATGTTTTTGTAGGTGATCAATATTTATACTCTTCTTTCTCATAATGATGTCAGTAAATGTGGGTGTTCAAAAGGTTGGGGGAAAATCTTTTTTTCTTTCTTTCTCTGGTACATGGAACATGGGAGAATCATTTTAAATCTTGTATTGTTGGTATATAGGGGCCATCAAACAACTTATTCTCAAAACTTCCTTCTCATGCGGTCCCTGCTGTTCTCAACTATCGGGGCAAGAGCTGGGACATGATGTATAATGGACAAAACACACCTCCCAAGAGGTTTACTTCTGATGGCTGGAGAAATTTTGCTGATGATAATTGTTTGAAGGTTGGAGATGCATGCATTTTTGAGCTCATGGAAAACAGTAAAGAGAAAATCATCTTTGAAGTTCAAATTCTTAGAGGTGACATACCATCCAAATTTCTTGAAAATGAAATGATCTTTGGTCAGAATGCAGAAGTGCCAATTGTCATTGACTAGTATTATGATGCATTTCATTTCCCTTCTCTTTCTGAAACTAGCAGTCTAGCAGAAGCTAACCTTGTGGGATTGAAAACCACCTTTGTAAGATGGTTCACGGTTTTAGGAATAGTAGAGTTAAGAATAGATTTTGTCCCTGCTGCAGCTTGTTAAGAATAGTAGAGTTATCTCCTATGCTCCACATCAACATGCTAGCTAAATGCCAGTTGAATTTTATTTTTGTCAAAGAAACATATTATAAATCTCCCAATAACATTTTGATTACAAGCTATTTTGAACTTTAAATAAGTCAGTTCAAATATACACTTAGAAGCGAAAAAAGCACCAAGTACGTGATTCAACTTTCAACCATGCGATTCGTGATAAAAAAAATCAAAATATTATTACTTAAAATTAATTTTTGGATACCGTATCCCAACATAAAATAGTTTTGAATGTGGTTTTTTTTTTTTTTTTTTTTTTTTTCTTATAGTCGATCCAAACGAACCTTTATTGGCGTATTTGGTACTTTGAAGTTTGAACCCATCTTCACTTTTTTGACCCTTCTATTCTATTTTTACTCTAACGGGGATAAACGAAGGAGAGTAGAATGCATTTTCCCTCTTTATGGTGGTGGTAGTGGGCGGAGATAGGATGTTGGACGCGGGGAGCTTTGAGCTGGCCGTAGTAGGGGAATGTGAAGGGCTGAACGGTGATGATAAGGTATGATGTACAGAAGGGTGGGCTAAAGAATATAACAAGTTGTTTTTGTCTGAAAATTAACATCTACGTTTAATTATTGTAATAATATAATAGAAATGACTAATTTAGTTGAAAATATTATGTATGTTTTTAAAAAAGCACCCACTTTTAGTGTGGTAAGTTATAATTTAGCCAAAAAATTATAACTTGATTTAGGATCTTAAGCCTGAGGTTCGCATTTGCATTTTGCATCATCATAGCCATTTTGTAACCATTTTTAGGATCTTGGGCTGCTTTTTGATACTTGCTATTCGTGTTTTATTCTGAGAGTAAAAGCAAATAATGAATCGGAGATGATAATCTGAACCAGTTTGAGAGCAAGCAGTAACAGCTCATTCGATCCTATCTCAATCTCCAAGTGATCATAATATTAAGGAATTTTCGATGTACAGAGACAACATTAGCGCTAGTAAGGAACTTTAGATGTTCTTGTGATCCCAATAATTCCCTGAGCAACAACCCTTTGTCACTGCTACAAACACATTTGGACCAAGATTGAAGCTTACAACAATGCTTAACTATCAGGTAATGAAATATTAAATTCTAAGTCTTCAGGGTAACACTAAGGATGACTTACGTAAAGCCAGGAATTTCTCCTGGCATTGGAGCCAACTCATTCTTGCTAAACTTCTCCTCATCATAAAAAGTGGCACGCACCACTCTGCCCCCAAAGTACCGACCATCAAGGTCAATAAGCGCTTTAGTAGTTTCTTCGGATCTCTCAAACTGCACAAAGATTCTTACTGCTTCCTCAACGGGGAAATTTGGCTCTGTTATCTCAAATATCAGAACTCGAGTTACTGTCCCGTACTTGGCACATTCTGATCCTACCTCATCTTCCAGCTCGTCATCTACCTCACCAGGACCCACCTTCAACAAGAAAGCACAAACAGTGGTCATGTACAATCGGTTAAACTACAAAGACACCAATTCAATTTTAGGATGAGCTAATGTATCACCTATGAGCTTTTAGTGGCTTATTAGATTAAACAATAAGGCATTAAAGTATGTAGATATGCACACATGAGCACAAAATTAGGTTCATCTAGAGGACCAACTACAGTTTCGGGATCTAAGCACCAACCCTCTTAGATCTCTTCTTAACACTTGGACTTGTGATGGAAATCACAACTATTGCTTCAATTACAATTGAATGTAACAAGCTGCAAGCATTGACTAGAAGAAAAAAGGGTTAAGGATTGGAGAGCTCTTCGGCACAGATGATTGCATTACAAGTTTTTTGTTTTGGTCTGGGGTGGGTGGGGGGACTGTATTATTTATTTCCTTCTTAGGAAGAAAAGCTTATTCTCCTCCCTTTTTTCTAAGAAAATTTCTTCTGTTGATCAAAATGTCAAAACAAAAATATGTTCAAATAAACAATTCATCTGATTTGTCGCTTTGTGATCAAATTTCAGCACTTGTAAGTTTTAATGTGCAAAAGAGGAAACAGATGATGCACACCAATATGTTTTACCCCAGTGCCCAAACAGTTTACAACAGACACAAATATGAAGGGAGTCAGTAAATATTTTATTAACTATTTCAGTGCATGCACAAAGTGAAGAGTGACTTCAGCATTTATCAAGGTTATTACCATTAACTTTCCTAAAGAATGAAATGGAATTTTGGAACTACAAAAAGGCAACTGACAAAATTTCAATTACTTCAAAATATTATGACAGGAACCTCACCTCCAGATCACATCTCAGAAAAAATAAAAAAATAAAAATCATTCATTTAGCTTTAAAAATATATATCCTACATTAGCATTATGAAGCAAAGCAATACAAATCAGTTTGAAAGAAGCTAACATCCATGTGACAGATAATACACCTTATATAGGCAATTCAAAGGACTGTAAATCAACAAAGATCAGTTACCCAAACTTAAAACTGAAGTAATCCTAATCCAAAATAAGAAATAAAGCCATAATCTATCCAGGGATAAGATATGTCAAACCCTTATATAGGCAATTCAAAGGAATGTAATCTACAAAGACTAGTTAACCAAACTTTAACGCTGAAGTAATCCTAATCCAAAATAAAAAATAAAGCCATAATCTATCCAGGGATAAGATATGTCAAACCCAATCTACTAAACCCTGATTCCCTATTTACAATTACACCATATATTAATAATTTTAAACATCATCACCTCCTGCATTAACATCATAATACCCTAAGAGCATGATACTTAAGAAACAAGTTACTCATCCTTGGTGGTAGGAAAAAGGGATTAACCAAGATGCATCAAGCTAATTAATCAGCAAACTAACCAAGCTAAATATACCACAGTGATATTCCTGATGATCCCACAGATGAAAAGGCAATAAGAAACAGATCTCTACATCATTATCAACTTAAATGACAAAAGAAAGAAAGAATATGTACTGTGGAGCATGCTTGTCTGTTATAAAAATGAAAAATACTTGCTGACATGCTCTTCCTTATAAACTCAGCCATAAAATTATGAAGGTATTTGTGTATATAAATATTAGAGTAGTACAAATTCAAAAGTAACGTATTGGTTGTAGTAGGGTTACTTTTGTATTTGTACTACTCTAATAATAAACAGGGATAATTTTATCATTGGTGATAGTATCAGTATTCTCACTCTCTCCAATCAGTGGCCTAGTCTTTCTATATATTGAGATGCCATCCTCAATCACATAAGGAAGTTTATAAGGGAGAAAAAACAGAATGATATGCACCTTCCAAGCCTCCTCCAAACAAGACAAAACCAAGAGAAATGGACAGCAGAGGCAAAAGACTTATTCTCAGTGGAAATTAAATTTGAATATTGAAAGGAAAGACTAGATAATAATAATAGGGACTTACATTAGTTTCCACTGGTTGCATGAGACTAAGAGTTCACATGCACAATTTCTTGAGAACCAACTAACATGAGCTTCTTTTAGTGCTTAAAGAAAACATGACCACAGGGCTTAAAAACATGATATCAAAGGACTCGAGACTCCAAAGAGGTAAGATAGACATTATAATTTCATGTTCAAGAAGTGCAGACCATACTCTCATTCATGTAATTGCTTTGGCCACTATAGAAGCCCAATACACAACAGAGAAGCATAAGGACATAAAATTCTTAATTTGTTCTTTCTAATCTTCTTTCAATAATCAAACTTCAAATATAAATTTACTTATATCCTCAACAGTTGCTACTCCAACTTTCTCTTGGATACATTCATTCGTCATCTTATTTTTTCTTGTATGTGTATTCATCTACCTCAACATTCTCATCTCTGCTACAATTATTTTATACTCTGATTTGCTGTTCACTTCCCCACGTTCACTACCATATAGAGCAATGCTGATCTTAGAGCAATCAAGCTAAATTTTCCTTTGAGTTTGATAGTCACTTTATGATCCCAAAGTACACTACCCTTCTCCATTTCATCCACCCAATATGAACCCTACATGTGACATTCCCATCAATCTCCTATAACTTCACAGGATGGATCCAATCTACATAAACCGTGCAACTTGTTTATAGTGTCATCCCCTATTTTCAACTTCAGAGCGTTGTTAGCTTGCATCTTACTAAACTTTCGCTCCATATAATTTGTCTTATACATTCATAACTAAAAACCCTTGATTACAGAGCTTTACTCCAAAACTCAAGTTTAGAATTTACTAATATTTGTAAATTCTAATTCCACCTGGCTCATTTTTGCACTAAACCTCTTAGAGGTCCCTATGTCAATAAAATATGTAACAAGCTTGGAGCATACAATATATAAGCACCCAGTTGAGAGTGAATGTTAGGATATCTTAGATATCTTCAGCATATCATGTAAATATTGTAGAATCGATTAGGAATTATTGTAGAGTCAATTAGTCCTTTAATTGAGGAAAAGTTTTTCCCTTATCTGATTAAGCATTATATTATTTATAATTAGTGCCTAACACTAACATATATATAAAGCATATGTTGCATTTACATGTTAAACCTCATAGACATCACCAAATAACAAAGATACGATATTCAATATGAATCTTCAAAATCAAAATGAAGGTGTAGTCACTAACTATTACTAAGTAAAAATACTATGGGCTGATCATAGCTCATTGTGTTAAAAGATAAAACTACAGATTATTATAATCACATCCACTGGTCACCAATCAAAACATTGGAAGGCCTCATCGGATGCAAAATAACAAAAGAACAAATTAACTCGTGCTACTTTCGAACTGAAGCTCCACAGTATGCAGAACAATGACGTATATATATATATATATATATATATATATATATATATAACATGACAAGCAACAAAAATTAATGAAATTTTTAACTAGTTATTACAATACCAGTTAACTCAAACTCTTTAAGGCATCCTTCAAAACAATGCACACAAATACAAGTATTAAATATTGAATTTGGTATAAAAGAATGAGCTCACAAATTATCCATACATCCAATATAAAAATGACCATATGATTCATCAAGAAATTATAACATTATAAAGGAGCATAAGCACTCAAATGAAATCAGCAGAAATATAAATCAACAAGCACTTAATATGTCAAAAAACAAAGCATACCATATTCCTAAGCAAGAGGACCCTTGTAGGAATCCCATTGAAGTTCACACTCTTCACCACTTTCTTATCCTGTTTATTGTCACTAGCATTGACAATAACCCCAGCTCGTCTATCAGTTTTCTTGGCCATCAAAGGAGTGGTAATCCCTTGCTCCTGTTTCCCAAGTCCTTGCCCTTCCTTCCATCCCATCTTTGCCATCATCCTCTGAGCAGCAGTCATCTGCCCACCCGCACCAACCCCTAACCCACCCGTATCCGACTTCCCAATACTAAAACCATCCACATTACTCGGCGGAGACGGCGACCTCGGTGGCACCGCACCTGCACCCGCTCCCCCACCCCCGCCGCCACTCATTGCGGCCCGCCTCTTCCACGCTTCCTCACCGGAAATATTCAACCTCGAAGAAGAATCGCCACCGCCGCCACCACCCAAATCCTTCTCTCTCTTTTCTCTTTCCCTCTCCCTCTCCTCTTCCTCCTCCTCCTGCCGCCGCCTCTCGAGCTCCCTCATCATCTCCGCCTCCCTGGCCTTCCTCTTCCTCTCCCTCCGGTACTCCTCGTAGTCGTTCGGCCTAGCCGGGTCATATTCCTCCATCACCGTCGATTGGACTCCGACTAGAGCCGGTTGCATAACTTCATCCGGTACCGGCGCCACCGAAGCCACCGGCACCGGCGTTACTGATCCGGATCCAACTGTTTTCTGGACGGAAGAAGAATTGGAGATTTTAGGTTTGGACTGGGATCTCAAAACGGTATGAGGAGGCGCGAAAAGAGAGGCAGGTTTGCGGAGGGTGGCGGGGGCCATCTTGGTGCTGCTTGACCAGACATTGGTGGTTGGTTTGTCTTCTTCGGCGGAAGAGGGCGGAGGTAGGTCTCCGTATAAACCACCCAACATTTGGAATCAAACCCCAACACTTTGAACACTGTGAGTATATCACAACAACGAACAACGTAGAGAGCGAGAGAGATATCAAAGTTAAAAGATTACACAGTGTGTAATCTCTTCTATTCCATTAGGGCTTAGAGCACTTAGCAGAGAACACAAACAACTGAATCACCTTATAATTATAACAATTAGGGTTTTATAATTCATCCAAAAAAAAGAAAATTGAAATCTCAGGTTGTAAAGATAAAAAGCACGTGAGACCTATTTGTTAGAAAAAATTATAATTCTATGTAGGACCTATGTCAGCACGGAATATATGTAGGACCCATGTCAGCACGGAAATCGAAGAGTGTGTAGAAAAATTATAATTCTCATGTTAAATTCTCATTATAAAACCCTAAAAATTATTACTTTAGTACCTTTTTTTCTTACTACTCGTTATTATCAAATCTTAACCATTGATTTCAGCTAATCTAACGATTATAATTTATTAGGTCACATTTATTAATTAATTATTAATTTTTTTTTATAACAATTAATTATTAATTTTAATAAATTATAATCATCAGATTGACAGAAATTAACGGTTAAGATTTGATAGTAATAAGTACTACGAAAAAAAGATAGTAACTATAACTTCTCTTTAATTTTAAATATAAAAAAGAGAAAGGATATACTTACCATCAAAAAAAATTATCACATTTACAACCAACTTAATCACTATCGATTTGCGTCAATTTAACTGTTATAATTTATTGAAAATTATTAATAATTCTCAATAAATTATAACCGTTAGATTGACGGAAATCGACGGTGATTATGTTAGTTTTAAAAGTTGTAAAAAAAATTTGTGATAAGTATATCTTTCTCTTTTAAAAAATGCATAATTAATTTTAAAATACTTGTATTTAAAGTTAAAAATTACATATATTATTCTTTAAGTAATAATATAATAAAACTATTCTCGACAAAATAGATTTAAAATATAAGAATGGATTAACGACAAGATAATGTTATGTAAATCACATTAGAGTATAGGATTTATTAATAAGATTTTTCTAATATGTACATATAGGGAGATGAGGGATAATTTACGTTTAATTTTTTTTTATTCTATTTAGTAATATTGATTTTACTCATATTTAATAATTCACGTAAAGGATAAATCTTTTGTACTACTGTTGTATCTAAGTGGGTACAATATTTTTTCAATTTTGGAAAAAATTTCAATACTTTTCAAAAAAAAAATTCTCACCATATTGCACTTTTTTAAAAAAATTGGAAAAATATTGTACTCACTTAGTACAACAATGGTGTCAAAAATTTATCCGGTAGAATGAACAACTAATTAAAGAGGTAAGACTTGCCTACCAAAAAAAAAAACAGAGGTAAGAATTTTTAAATTCAGACCAATATAAATTGATTTCTAAAAGTGTGGTTGTGTATGTAATTAAATTTGATTTTAAAAGTGAAAAAAATACAACTTGTGTTTAATTGATGATTTCATACTAAATTTCACTACAACAGTACTTTAACATATAAGTTTCCAAACATAATTCACTTTGTCTCAAACTCATTTTTAATTAAAATTAATATTATAAACCTATTTGTTGCCTGCTTATTATGTTTGTGTTCAACAAAATCCATTAAAAAAGAGATTGGTTGGTTTTTACTTTAGGCATCTCCAAGGTAAGTTTATGCTTTTAAAGAGATCAACATAAAGCGATTTTAAAATCATTTGATTCGCTAAAAAAAAAAAAAGATAATATGACATGGAAAAAAATTATTACATTCACAAAGACTCTAAATTTTTGTTATTCACTAATCCAAATGATAAATTTTTTACCCATCACAGACCAATAACCTGTATTTTTATTTTCCCAGTTTTATTGTGAGCATATCAAACATTTGAATAAAAAGTCAAATGACAAAATAACCTTTGAACATAATAAAAGACCACAAGCTGAACAACATTTGAATATAAAAACAGATGGCTTTTATTAATCTCATGTCAAAGAAGATAAATTATCTCATGTCATAGAGATAAACTTATGAGCTCCACCACTTGAAAAATAAAAAGAAAAATAAAAAAGATGGCACAGTTATCAAAGGGTATGTAGGAGATAAATTTATCACACATAGCATAAGAACATGTAACATAAGAGTAATTTTTCCCAATACGCTAATTTTTAACTTTCACAAATTCTTATTTTGTAAGTTCAGTTTATAATTTATAATATAAGTCCAATTCTGCTCATTTGAATTTCAAAAGTTATTTTGACTTAAAAAAACAAAATCTATTACAAATTCCACGAGCTAACATATACAAGATACAACATTTCAATGTCATATTACTACCAATTTCAAACATAATTCCTACTTCGGACCTTACCTTCCATACCAACCTATAATGGTTCAACAAAACTACATTAAGTTATCAAACCACCATCGATGGTATTCCTGAAATCTACGTCTAAGATTTTCAACAATCCGAAGGCACAGAGCAGAGAATATACATAGAAATCAACTAAGCGCATTATCTGATGCCCCAAGCTCCAGACCTTGGACAAATGTGCGGAGACAGCCGTTAATGATACGAGGGGCTGCTCCATCACAAAACCGTTTAGCCAGATCCACTGCCTTCAAAACAAAGATATACATTATAAGTTTTTTTTTGTTGGTTTTTGTGTGAAAAATACAATTAACTGAAAATTGGGTGATACAAAGTAAAAGCATATTAGCTGAAAATAAAAACAAACTAAATGCATCCTAAACTTCTGTTTAAATTGGGTGACAATTTGGTCCCTACATAATCATTTCAACTTTCTCAAAAGGTACAACAGTCTTTGAGGGCAAAGATATTTGCATAAATTATATGAGGTTAAATATGTGCACAATCTTAATCATTCAAAAAAGTTGAAGTGTGATTAGGATATCATCCAATGGCTGACAGGAGAATATGTGAAAAGAACATGATGTGCAAGTATAATACTCATGTTAAATAAAATATGACATGATCACGTGGGAAAATCATAAACATACAAAGGTGGATAAATGATAATAGGGGAAGAGAGAAAAAAAATATTAAAATAAATAGTTACAAAATCATCATCATTGATTTATCTTTGTATAGTTGTGATTTCCCCACATAATCATGTCATGTTTTATTGGCGTGCAAAAATCCCATCCCTCAACAAATACTAGCCTGTTTGTTTAAATTCTCATCAACCACACAGTGCATTTAAAAGAATGAAGTCTATATTTGCTTTCAACGAACGCTCTTGGGAAATGATTGAAAGTGGGTTTGCGGTGGAAAGTCTAAAACAAATATAAGAAGCGTGCTTTATGGTTTATACTCTGTTTATTTTCATAAAAACCAGGATTTAAACATTTCCCCTAATTTCCGTGTTTTATAACACAATACATCTCGGTAGTGAAACGTACAACGCATATAGGAGACAAGTAATGAATTTGTCATATTTTAAAGTAAAATGGTAGTCCTCCCCCACCCCCCGGCCCGCCAAAAAAAAAAGGAACAAAGGTAAAAAAAGCAACCAAGAAAAAAACACTTCTCACTAAACCTGACTAGCGAGAGTGGAGTGAGACCCATCCTTATACATAACCTTATCCTTACATATTTACAAAGAGACTATTTCTCGGATTTGAAACCATGACTTTTTAATCACAAATGAACTTTACTACTACTACTCCAGGGTTGCCCTTTTTAAAAAATAAAAAATTACATAAAATTAAGACGTACCTCATTAATGACGATTTCATGTCTTGTTTCTAGCCCCGTCATTTCAGACATTGCCAAGTGAAGAATAGAAAGCTCTAAAATCTTCCCTGATGGTTCGTTCTGAAATGTACCAGTAGACAAGAAGCAAACTACTATGAGCATGAGCAAACAAAATGATATTTAAAAATTAGTATAATATTTATGCAAGGGGTGAAACAGAAATAGATAGTTAAAAGCCAGACTTAAAATCACCAAATCTGCTGCTGAACTGAAACCACAGAAACCGATAGAAATTAAAAGAAAAAGCTAAGTAGGAATTCTCCAAATGGGTATAATTAAGGGCCACGAAAATAATAGAGAAGATATGAGAGACTTGCTGGAGTGATTTGCACTCAACAGGCTGAATTAATATACATCAAAGAATAAATACATCTTTTATATATATATTGGTAGAGAATACATCCTATATTTACAAGAACAATAAATAGAAAAGAAAATATTTCCAATGATCATAAATTTCCAATGCTCCATCAACTCCTAATGTTTGTTATGTTGACTATTTAATGAAAGAAAGAAGCATAACAAGCAGCCATGCCTCTCTGAATTTGTAAATTTAGGTTGAACTATTTTTGCATGAGATATTTTCTTCTACCCATTGCCCTGCTCATATAGGCATTTTCTGCCTTTATATACACTTTGAAATGTTAAACTATTGCATTGTTCCCAAGGATGAGAAAGATAGCAAAGGATAAATTAGATTAAGCATAGACCTTATCTATTTGGCCATTTTCCCAGGGAGGTTCAACATGGTATATTAATGAATAAATTAATCAGGATAAGCAAAATTAATTAGATAGAAGAAACAACATATTTGCAAATATGCAAGGATAAGGCTGCATACAAGGATTTTCTTCACCCCACCTTCGCTAGTCAGGGTTTGATGGGTAGTGGTTTCTTTTTTTCTTTTTTTTAATTCCAACTATAAGAAATTATGTCCACAACTTGCATGAATTTGAAAGGGGGAGATGTTAAATTGAGCACAAAAGCTACGACATTTTTCGTACCTTCCAATTTGCTGGGACAATTTCGTTAATAACAACAACATGACTGTCCCATCTATCCCTGACTGCAACCAATAACTTCCTACTGAACCTGCAGATAAAGCATGGCGGTATATTATTATCTTCCCTCACAAACTTTTTCAAACACATAAGTGCACTCAATCTTCCAGTGTTGTGGGAAAGTAAAAAAGGAGGAAAGGGGCACGAAATGACAGGTTTAGTTACCAGTATAAGTTTGATGTATGCATTTACCTCAACATCAATTTGTTATATACCAGCTTTGGAGGAGCTGTAAGGACTTCTGCTTCTGCAATGCAGAACATAACACATTATAACAGTCTAGAGACGGAAGGAACAAAGGAAAGTTGAAAACTGAGCAGATAATAAATGCTTTACAACCAAGTTTAAGTTTACCCTGAGCATATAAATGACAACACACAGACTTCTGTCATATGAAAGAATGTGATACAATAAGGACGACTGTGCCAAATTTATGATTCCTAACATATAATACCATAATTGTAAAAACTTTCACCAACAAAGATGGTGCATGAATTAAAAGCTGTTTAAATAAATCTTTCTTAAATATGCAGGCTAAAACAAAAAAATTCAGTGCTTAAGTATCCATATTGTGACTTGCAAAGGGGTTTTATAATATAGTCGCAACATATAAACTATTGTCTAACATATCGTTGACACTTGACATAAAGAAGTACCATTCCAAGGCCAATATACAACATCAGATTGATAAACCTCCTATGTAAAACTTTATTCATTTCCATTCTCATGACTACTAAAGTGAAAGGTTTGATGTTCCTATGGCTTACTGAAGTTAACAGGCTACAACTTCTAAAGTGAAAAGCCAACGCAGTTTACTACTGATGCTTACTTTCGATCCTAGTAGCAAGAGAAACCACATATAAGAACGATTGACTATCATTTTCAAAGACTGAGTAAATTGCAATGTGACCAATTGATCGATCATATGTAAGGGTCACGAAAGTGCGCTGCGGAGATATCACATGTACAATTCTAAAAAGACCACTTGGTTTACAATGGTCATGTGGGAAAGATGAATCAACGGTTATAATTTAGTAACTACTTATTTTAATATTTTTTTCTCTCTCTTCTTTTATCACCATTATTGACCCATCATCTTTGTATGGTTATAATTGTCTACATCACCATGTCATGTCTTTTTCCACATGAGAGGATCCACTCCCAATCATAATAGGGATGTAATGTACACATACAATTTCAATGAAGCAGTAAGAAATCCAGTTCAGCTATTGTGATTTCTTGTTTCCCTTTTATTCAATAGGGCAAAGGTTCAACTTTCTAGCAAACTTCCTTCAAGCATCTTCAACAATTTATTTTAAATTGAAGAAAAAAAAAAAACTAAGGAATTTTCGATGTATTGTTACCAATGGCAGATTCCTTTTCAATGTTGCGCAGAAGTTCATTTGCTTCTTCATCCGATTCAACCTTCATAGGTGGCCCCCCAAAACTCATAGGATTATATTCCATCAATTTTTTCTTGTCAAATCCATAACCTGCTCCTGAAACAACAAATAAAACGCATTCAACACAATGCAACACAATACAAAAGCCTTAACCACAGAATTCAACATTTAAAGCAAATGGAAACCGTTACCTAGCCGTGCATTCATCCGTTTCTCAAATAACCGAACCGGGTCCAACCCCTCTAAGCACGCTGCATAAAGTATTGACCTGCATAAACGGTTCTTATACAGTAAATTTAACTTCCCAAATAAAGCACGCGAGAATGGAACTATTCGAATGAAGAATTTACAGAGCAAGTTCTCTGGCGGCTCTAGGACTGCAAAACTTCCCGGTCTTATCGATTTTGGGGAAAAACGCTAATGATTTGTCGGTTTTTTCTAAAACCGAGGCTTTGTCGGGTACCACTGTGGAACTGCTACTAGAGTTTCGAGGGGAAAACAGTGATGAACTCTTGTTTACGAATTTGGGTAGAAATTTAGGGAAGTAAGTATGGTTTATTATTGAAGATGGAAAAGAAAAGCGTTGGATGATAACTAAGTTAGGTTTAGTAAGAGATGCACAAGGTGAACGGGAACACAGATGCAGGGAAGCTCCCTCCATTGCCGCAGTAGATAACAGTCGCAAATATGAAATATCTGTACATTGGTCTTCTTTGCTAAATATATATACAGTGGAAATATTTTTGTCATTTCGTCGGAAATAACTCTCTTATGTCATACAATTATTGAATTTTGTGCGAGCTTTTCTATTTCTTTTTCCTTTTTGTTTTAAAGTTTAGATTCAATATATTTATCTCATACACATAAGAGAACAATTTCAAGCAACATGAGATTAGTAACTCTATATATATAAAAATAAAAAACAAATAAAAATAGTTCACTCGCCTAATTGAACAATTAGGGGTGAGAGTATATCATCGTTTCCAATAAAAGGGTTTAAAATTTAATCCCCAACGGATTAGTGCAAGTGTGTCCGAGCAAAAAATTTAATATGCTTCGACCTACTATTTATTCAGTGGTCCTGTTTTTATAACTAAAAAATTTCCTTCTATTTCTATCGTTTTTTTTTCTCTCGACCCCTTCTTTTTTCCTTCCAATACCACCTTTTTCATAAATGAAAAATGGTAAACCGGTGGCGGCGAACTATGTAGCACCGATACGACACGACACTCCGACACGTTAATCCTAAAAAATTATGAATTTCGACACGTTGGGACACGTTTTAATATTAAATTATTTTTAATTTATATAATGTATATTTCATTTAATATTTAATAATTTAATAAAAAATGAAACTAAATTAATAATACTCATTAAAACGTTATAAAGATGGAAGCTTTAACAAGAAAATAAGAACTGGGATGAGACAGAGATATAATATCAGATAGAGAGATCAAATCATATTAGTGAGAGAGATCAGAGACAAGGAGATACAACAAGAGCGTGATAGGAATTGACAACAATAATGCTGAGATGATCTCTTATCTACTTAAGGAGAAAAAAGACAAAAAAAATAAAATTGATATGATCACTTGGAAGCTTTATTAATATATTTTAATTTTTTTTTTTTAAAAAAAAAATTAAAAAAAAAATACAAAAATGCCATTTGACCGTGTCCGACACGGTCAAATTCGCGTTTCGGAATGGTCAACGTGTCGAAAAAAGTTGACCGCGTGTCCGATACCGTGTCGGAGCGTGTCGCCGTGTCGGACACGACTCTCCCTGTTTTTACAAGTGTCCGTGCTTCCTTGGCTGCGAATTGTAATGAACAGGAGGTGGTGGTTAACTGTAATAGACAGGGGTTGTGGTGGTAGGGAGCTATATTGGAGATAACTTGCTTTGGAGAGAATAAGAGAAAAGAAAAAAAAAGGTCAAAAGGTATTTAACGACGTCATTATTTTTTAATCAGAGTGAATTGTGACTCATCAACTTAACGGTACACGTCAGAAACGTTAACAACGTTCGAGCCCCATTAACAGAAGGACTAACGTGTGCCTAATTTGAAAAAACTACGACCACGAATAGCCTTTTTTTTTTTTTTTTTTTTGCAAGGGACTAAGGGCCTGTTTGGATGAGCTTTTAAAAAAATGATTTTTTATGCATTATTTTTTTTTATAATAACTTTTTTTAAAAGGTGAAGTTATTTTACGTTTGGATGTATAATGGAAAAATCACTTTTACATAAAAAAGTTGTTTGGATGTTAAAATAAAAAAAAGCACTTTTTATATATAAAATTACAATAAAGGAGAGATAAAATAAGTATGATAGGATAAGGTTAAAATGATATTTTAAAAATATATATTATCTTTTTTTCAAAAAAAAAAATTATATTATCTTTTAATTTCTTCTTTTTTAAAAGCAACAACTATTGGCTATAAAAAAATAGCATTTTAACTTTTATTTTAAATTTTTCTTTTTAAAAAAGTTGTTATCCAAACATCTAAAAATTCTCAAAAGGACTTTTATTTAAAAAAACAACTTTTTTATGAATAAAAGCTCATCCAAACTGACACTAAAGCGGACATTGTGAAATTTGTTGAGGACCAAAAAGGGTATTTACTCTAAAATAAAATATATATCGTATTACTTTTTTTATTTATTGAAATAATTTAAAACAAGTATTCAAAATTAGAAGTTCAAATTTATTATTGGGAGTTTATCAAAACAAAGAGATAGAAATAATTTATTATTCGGAGTTCAAATTCAGTTAACCTCCAATAAAGCCAAGGAGTTAACTAACTTAACTAATTCTTAAACTAAAAAAGTATTTATAATAAAATGGAAAAAAATAAATGTTTTTATATTAGTAATTTGTAAAAATAAGGAATATAAAAATACATGTTGTCGATAAATTGTCATAACTTAACCCTTTAGAAGAAGTAAACAACTCAGCTAATTCTTTAAAAAAATAAAATTACTTTGGACTTATCATTCATAGACACATATTAATTCTTTTACCATCTGTTATGGATATGAATATCATATCCCAACTACTCACCTAAGAATCTACTAAGAGATAGATTCATGAATATCTCAACAACATTAAACAGTCAAAAGGCACAAGATAAGGGTCACATCCCAACAGAAAGGGAGCTGAACCCTAATGCAATCTGGGGAGCTCAAAAGGCCCAAGCCTAGGAAGGTAATCCTTATAAATAAGAGCCTAAGGACCCCAGGTACACACTTTGAACCTATTTACGAATACTGCCCACACTGTGCACACACCCACCCCTTGGCTATAAGTCTATTGCTTGTGCGCAGTGATTGGGATCTCGGCGATAAGCGTAGTATACATCTGATTATACACTATCTCTGAGCGCATACCTCACAGTTTAGCAATACGGTCTGTCCAGGACCTAACATTGGCATTGTCTATGGGGACGATAAATTTCGATTCCCATTCCACGATGACGAACACTCGTTGGACGTCCAGCACTGCCCAAATGTCGCCACACCAATCTCCGCCTCAGCCTTATAGTATGCCGCAACACCAATCTCAGCCTCAGCCTTATGGTATACTGTCACACCAACCCGTATTGGAACAGCTCCAATCGGCTACGACCCCTGTGCTAGTAGAGGTCCTGGTCAGCGAGGTCGGCACTCAAGGACTGCCCTCCAGAACCCAGCCCAACACGACAGCGGCCTCAGTTCGCCCACCTCCACACAATGAGCCACTGCGAGACGTGACCACGCTGGCCATGAACGCAATCCTTCAAAGGTTACAGGAAATGGAGAACAGATTCCTGACTCAACAAAGGTTGGATGCCTAGAGGATGCAGGCATTTGAAGCCGAGCTACAAAACTGAAACGCTGAAGGCCGAGCTGGAGGAGCAGGCCAGGTCGGGAATGGCGGAACCCAACATCAAAACGCTGAAGGCCATGCTGGAGATGGCAGGCCGCAACGTCAAAACGCGGCTGCGGCAGAAGGAAACGTGCAGAATATGCAGAACCCCCACCTCGGCAATCATCAAGAGGGTGGAGGGCCAGGCAACAACCAAGGGGATAATTATCTCCTTGATGAGGAGGCTAACGATAGCCCATTCACTGAAAGGCTCATGAACTTGGCAATACCGCCGAGATTCAAGAGTGTCAGGATACCTCCGTACGACGGAAGTCAGGACCCAGAAGCCCATTTAGAGGCTTTCAAGACCGAGATGCTGTTCAATGGGATCACTGGACCTATTAAGGCCAGAATCTTCGCGACGACTTTTACAGGTCAAGCAATGGCCTGGATAACCAGGCTTCCTAGGAACTCGATCGACTCGTTCGAGGACCTAGCCCGAACTTTTCGACTGAACTTTGCAACAAGTAAGGTGCATCCAATGCCGGCCTACGCCTTGGGAAGAATCCGGCAGAAGGAGAATGAATCATTGAGGAAATACCTCGATAGGTTTAAAGATGCCGCCCTCAAAGTTCAGAATTTAACTGAGTCAGTACACCTCCATCTGATCATCTCGGGATTAGATGGCGACTCTCCGCTTGTGAAGTCAATTTATAAGAGCCCGATCAATGACCTGGAAGAATTCCGATGAAGGTCGGACAAGTACATTGATGTGGAAAACATGCAGAAAGCATATGGAGAGTCCAGAGGATGAAGTCCGACTCGTCGGAGCCTGAGTAAGAAAAGCAAAGACCGGGATCAGCGGGGAGCGAAGAAAGGGAAGGACTCACATGACAAGAAGTCGAATGATCAGTCCCCAAGGAGGAAATATGATGATTACACACCCTTGAACATGTTCATATCTAGGATATGGAAAGAGGTTGCTCAGACTGAGATGCGCAACGTCGAGAGACCTCGACCCCTCAAAGCCAAGAGTGGATTGGATAGAAACAAATACTGCACTTTCCATGACCAGAAAGGTCACATCACCGATGACTGCTAGGACCTCCGAGATGCCATCGAAAAACACATCAGAGAGGGGAAATTGAAACAATACATCATCCGAACTCAAAAAGGTAGGCATACGACGTACAAAAAGTTCACGCCCCTCTTTATCTCGAAAAATAGGAAGGCAGAGAAGCCGGAGCCGAAGTCGAAGCCCGAAGAGAGAGGATAGAAAAGACCAAAGACAAGATCGCCCTACGAAGGGCAAAGAGGTCGAAGATAAAGATGAGGCTTTCCAGGAAGCCAAATTTGAGTGCAACGTGATAAGCGGAGCTCTGGGTGGAGGAGGAGACACAACCAACACAAGAAGAAAGCACCTGAAGGAGGTCATGACAGTAAGAGACAGGTCGACCTTCAAAGGGAAAGCCAGCAATCCTACCCCCCAAGACTGTTCGTCACTCAGGAGGAACTAGAAATGGTTGTTCCCGGACACACTGACGACTTGGTGATCACTGGAGTGCTAGTCAACTGCCGGGTTAAGAGAATCTTTATTGATCACGGGAGCTCGGCAAACATACTTATCCGGGACGCTTTTCAGAGGATGAACCTGGACGAGAAGGACCTGAAACCATGCATTACCGAGCTGGTCGGGTTCAATGGAGCGTCATCCCCCCCAAAAGGCTACATTGATTTGAAGCAGACCTTACGGACGAAGGACTCATTCCATGCTGGAAGGGTTCGTTTCGTCGTAGTAGATACCGCGTCGTCTTATAACGTGATCATTGGCCGACCTATCATACACGACTTGGACATGTTGATCTCCACCAAGCATCAAGCCCTGAAGATGTCGGGGGCAAAGAACGAAGTTATCACCATAAAAGGGGATCAGAAAGAATCCAGGGAGTGCTACTATGAGACCCTACGAGTCAATCAGAAGGTTCGTCCTCCCCCCCTCGACACAAAGATGGAGGAGGTAGGGACCAATCCCTACACCCATACGGAAACGAAGTAAACTTGGTGGAACTGGACATGAGGGAGGAGCTCCAAGCCCCTCGTCCAGATTCCCAAGGAGAGCTGGAAGACGTCAGCATTGGGAAGGAAATAAAAGGGCACACTAAGGTGGGAAAGGGCCTTGAGGACAATTTCAAAAGGGAGCTGGCCATTTTCCTAAGTGAAAACTCCGACGTGTTCGCATGGAAGGCTTCGGAGATCCCGGGAATAGACCCAGCTTTAGCCTCCTCAAAGTCGGCTTGAAGCCTCTGAATCTGGGCATCCTTGTCGGCCATAGACTTTGAGAGGACCTCCTTCTCAGCACTTAAGCCATCCGTTTTGGCAATAGCCGACTCCAAATCCTTCTTAGCCTTGTCTAGCTCGGAGGACAACTCTTGAACCCTGATCTCCAGATCGAACTTAGACTTGCTCAGCTCCCTCACCTTAATAGTGAGGGACGAGTTGGAAGCCACAGACAAGTTGAGCCTCTAATTGAGATCTTGGAAGGTTTGAAGTAAAAAGGTGGTCTTCAAAGAGTCCTCCTCCAACCGCACCAGCTAGGCCCTCACAGCAGAAGTCAAGCCCGAGCCACCAATGAGCTCCGGAGGAGGCTTCAGGGCGGCCCTAAGCCGGTCAGAAACCCCGACCCTCCACAACTCCCCAGGCTCTAGAGTAATCAGGGTCCCTTGAGAAGCGGTGGAGCGAGGAGGAAGCGACAAGGAGGAAGGAGAAGAAACGTCGGTTATAATCACCTCACCGCCAACCGAGCTGCTGCCTAGCATGGCATCAACCCGCCGCTTCTTCGGGACCTCGGTATTAGAAGAGGAGACTTCTTTGGCCTTTCCTCTTCCTGACTTCTTGGGCAAAATTTTTTGATACTCAGCACTCGTCATGCTAACTGCAAAAGAGAGTCTAAGATTAGAATCCAAATCATGAGATATGTCAGAAATAGATCATAAAGGAGAATCACATACGAAGTTCACAAAGGAGATCCTCTCCAAATTTATTTACAATCCGACTCAAATCGATAATGCCATACTCATAGGAATAACCAATCAAGACGGACGCTGCCAGCCTCTCCGAGTCGGAAAAAGCTACTCCTGCAGTAGCATAGTCTTTAGGACGCCGTTGATATTGATTTTGCGTCCAATAAAGCTCAAACTGACCTGCCAAATCCCCTCCGTCTAACCAAGACGAGGCAAACCAGGGGAGGCAGTCAGACCAAGCCGCTACCTTGAAGTAGGCGTCCTTAAAACCTTTGAAAGATTGGGAGTAGGGGATAAAAATACCCCGGTTCGGAGCACCTCGAAGAGTAACCCAACCTCTCCTTTCCTTCGCCTCGGCCCTGGTCCGGGCTGTATATACATCAAAGAAATAGGGAAAAAGGAAAATTGTACAAGGAAGACAGAGGTATGCGCACACTTGCTCGAAACTCCGGATGAAAGCCCATGAGTTGGGATGAAGTTGCGAAGGCGCAATCCGAAGTCTACGAATCACGGTCATCTGGAACTCGGTGAAGGGAAACCGAATCCCTAACTTGGTAATCAGATCCCGGTAAAAGAAAAAGAAATGGGGCTCGTCCAAGATAGGACCCGCACACACCGGATGATCACCTGCTGGGAGCATATCCACCCCCACTGGGGTTTCCAACTGGAAGTTGGGCTACGTCGGCAGGAGACATCGTAGATCGCATGTGAAGGATCTCAAGAAGAACCCAATTTTGGACGTCAGAATCTTCTATAGCTATGGTCCTGGAACACGAAAAATGAGGATCAGTACAAAAATCAGCCAAATCCGATCTCGGACTTTCGAGATTGGATGGCAACGAGCGCGGACTCCATGAAAACGGAATGGAGCTATCAGAACTACTGACTAGATTGACAAATGGCATCCGACTTGAAGTCGAATCGCCAAAAACAAAAGGGATATACGACTCTGGAAATAAACCCAACTTGGATGAAGAAAGGCTGGAAGAACTATCATCCAACTGAAGGGGAGGAATCCGATCTAAAATGGACCTCGGACCACGGGCGACCTGGGATGACGGTAGAATGTAGGATAAAGGAATCAGGTCAGGAGAAACGTTCAACCCACTCGTTGAAGGACTCGAGGCTAGAGAATGACCACTAATGCCGAAGTAAAGCTGAGGCTGATAACCCCCTCCTCTCCGACCTCTTCTGCCACGTCCACCTCGGGAACTCCGGCGACCTCCTCGAGGACCGCGGAGAAGCTGTTGAATCTTCTCCTCCTCGGTGTACTATCTCCCATAAAACCAATATTGCACAGATCGAGACAGTTGTTTCATTATTTCTTCGTCATCCTTACCACCTCGGCTAGAAGCCGGACCCGAAGAAGTGATGGGAATATTCATATTCAAGTCCCAAAATCACAGGCAAACTCCCTCAAAACTCTTGAACAAAGACTCAAAAGAGACACAAACTTCTCCCAGCACCACAACCGGAAATAAACCACTAAATCCAAACTCAAATCGAAAAGAAACACAGGTGGTAACCGAACCAAAGCGTTTGAGCAAAAACAAAGAAGGAAGGAAGGAGTACCTGAATAAAAGGTGAATGAAGCAACTGGGAAATAGCTAGAGAAGAAGCGAACTCAATGAGAACCTCCAAGAACAGCAAAAAGAGAAAACACTCGATGAAGACAATGCCAGGAGAAAAACCCTATACCATTTTGGAAAATGGTATTTAAAGGGAGACGAACCACATGCGCGAAGATAAAATGACCCCAAACGGTTGAGCAGTTAGGGGCCAAATGATAAAATCACTCCTACATGCATTTAATAAGCACAATCATGACCTGCACACACTCAGGACGGCGCGCCCTGCACGATGCACAAACTGCCAACAGATGCAGAACACGTAGATCGTGGTAACCGTCACAGCAGGGCCTGAAACGAAAGGTCAAGCTGATACGATAAGATCAAACTTCAAGCCCCGAGCTCCAAACTCGCCTTAATGTCGCAGGTCAAACAATGAACTCGACCATGAGGTCGCAGCCGAAAGTCGTAACATGACCAAGAACTCAACTCGGCCCGACACAACAAAGTCGAAACTCGGAACAAACAATGCCTGAAGGCATAGGTCGGACTCGTGGCGAATCCGACATGTTAAAAATCGATCTCAACGTACAATACCAAGGAAGGTCAAAAAGCATCACGCGAACGATCTTGGCAAAAGTGATTCCGAGTAATGTCGTGGACCCGAACTTTCAAAGGCTCAATACCGAAACAAGTGAACTCGGATGAATCAAATCCGAGATGATATAGCAAACACCTCGGCATTCCTAGCCTCAGAATACAAAGTTAGGGGGCAACTGTTATGGATATGAATATCATATCCCAACTACTCACCTAAGAATCTACTAAGAGATAGATTCATGAATATCTCAACAACATTAAACAGTCAAAGGGCACAAGATACGGGTCACATCCCAACAGAAAGGGAGCTGAACCCTAATGCAATCTGAGGAGCTCAAAAGACCCAAGCCTAGAAAGGTAATCCTTATAAATAAGAGTCTAAGGACCACAGGTACACACTTTGAACCTATTTACGAATACTGCCCACACTGTGCACACACCTACCCCTTGGCTATAAGCCTATTGCTTGTACGCAGTGATTAGGATATCGGCGATAAACCTAATATACATCTGATTATACACTATCTCTGAGCGCATACCTCACGGTATAGCAATACGGTCTGTCCAGGACCTAACACCATCCAATTTTTAAATGTATCTTTGTCATTTATATGCTTTAACTATTCCTTTAAATTTTGACATGAACAAATTAATATCGAGAATATTAAATAAAGGCTTCTCTTATCTCATATGACTTGAGGTAGTACACAACAAGTGATGGGGCCTACCATTTGTTAAAAAAAAAATGCTCAGATTTTGATTTCTCACAACATGATAAAGTTATCTCCTATTGCTTGCTAAAATGATTTCCCCATTAAATAATCAAGTGGGCTCAAATGAAAGAGAGGCGTGGAGCGAATCCAATAACAACAAATCACAAAAAGAAATAAAAATTAAGAATTTAGGGTTTAGATAAAAAAAAATGGGTTGACCCGCAGTTAACCCCACCTAACCCAAATGAAATGAAGGTCATTGATCTAAGGTCGAAAATAACCTTACCATATGTGAGCTGAAAATAAGGGTTGGAAATTTGGATTGTACGGCTGGCTGCGGGCTGGAGCCCTTATTGACAACTCTATTCAATATGCATAAAAACATAATTAAAAACAATAGAAAGCCATCGACAAACGAAGTTTGGTTAGATATTAAATACACAAGATCATACAATACAATCAAATACACTCATGTAGAACAAAACCTATACAATGACACATGAACCCACACAAACTAAACCCTAACCAATAATTGATAAAAGCCTTTGGCACTTGTTTTTTAAGCTAAAAGTTATTTTTAAGCTAAAGTTAAAAAAAGTAACTTTGAAATAAAGTGATGAGTTGTTTGATAATTATATAAAAAATTTAGCTTAAAAGTTGTTCATTTAAAACAAAAAAACACATTTCAAAAAAAATCTGATACAACTTAAAAAAAGTTCATCCCAAGAGCTTTCGATTTTTGGTCTTTTTCTTCATTATAAAAAAAGCTTTTTTTATTTTAAGAGTTTTTGTAAAAATCTGTTTGGCCTAATTTCTACTTATAAAGAGAAATAAAGATAAAAAAAAGACCTTCTAAACCGAGACAAAATATTACATCAATGAATTAAGCATCATATATTTTGCCCATTTCCTTTCATGATCACAACACTCAAAACCCTCCAACAACACTTGAGATCTCTAATGACAAAAAATTCATGCTTGAATACGACTATGGGAACAAAATTTGTGAGAACAAAAGAATAATAAGTGCCTCAATTTTGCTTGTGATGCTTTACATGATCCACATGTGCGCTAACAAACGTTACAATTAGAATGTGCACGACAACTATTTTGTTATTTGGCACTTTTCTTAAAATAAACAATTATTTTCTATTTCAGTATCTTGAAACATTTTCTAAGAAAAAAATGGATTTGATATTATATTCTATTTTTATTCAGAGAATGAAAATTGTGTTTGATAACACAACAAATAATAGAATAAAAAATTATTTCTATTAAGCATAATTTTTTTTCAGATCATCACTTTTCTTTTCATATGGTGTGGTGGTGGTGGTTACAACATGATACTGGTGGCGGTGGTAATGGTAGTGGTGGTGGAAGTAGTGTAGGTGATGGTGATGACTGTAGTGACTGCGGCGAAAGTGATGCATTTAACGTTTTTAAAGTTAACCATACGTTGTAGGAAATTTAATATTAGTAAAATTAGGGAAAAGTTTAAAAACTTTCTCGTGATTTATTCTTTTATTTCTTACCCTCTATGTTTTTTTCTTGTCATTTACTTCTCCTATGATTTTTTTCTATCCAAATCCACCTTTAACACCATTAGTAATTGAACAAATTTATTCATTTTATTCATGTTTTACCTGCATCAAAAACACTAATCTATCATTGAGATTTTGGTCAAAACCATGAAATCATCAAAGGGAGTTTGTTGCTTGGGGACCAAGATCTTTATATAAGATTAATTAGTCACTTTTTTTTTTGGAAATATTTCAATCGATTTATTGCTTCGCAACTAATCCGATTCGGGGCAGGTCCATGATTAAAACTTTAAACTCCTTCCAAATGTGGTACTGGAGAGATTCGAACACATGCTCTCACCCCATCTGCTTAGCTCCCATGCGCCAACTGAGCTACCACTATTTGGTGCATTAATTATTATTATTATTGGTGGGATATGTTAAAATAGGAATAAAATGAATAAATTAGTTCAATTACTAACTATGAAAAAAATCATATTGGTGGGAAGTGATAAGAAAAAAAACTTGGGTTAAGTAACAAAAGAGTAAATCAGAATTTTTTTTTTAAATTTATGAAATTAATATTTCTAATATTGTAAGAGATAAATTTATCTCTTATATACGAGGCACAAGTGAGAAGAATAGAAAAAACGAGTTTCATACACTTTATATATATATATATATATATATAAGGTAGGATCCTTTGTCACCGGTGTCAAATTTCAATTTTGACACCTCATCTCAGAACCGTTAGATAAAAAAAAATCAATGACTCTGATTTGCAAGCATCCGACACCATTAATTTTTTTTGATCTAACGGTTATAAGATGAGGTGTCAAAATTAAAATTTGACACTAATATCAAAGAATACTGCCTCTATATATATATATATATATATATATATATATATATATATATATATATGAGATAAAATTTATGTGCTATGACATGATAAACATTAAACCCAAAATTTATTTACTAGATTTTATGATAAAAAGTTGGATTTTGTTAACATGAAATTTGCGCATAAAAAGTAGTTCGGGTTGAGGATGGCCCGTTTTGAAATGAGAATTGTCGAATCCGATTTCACCCGTGAGGAGGAGTCAGTAGCAGTCGCTATAGTCAGGAGGAACGGGACGCCAAGGTCTAAGTAAAGTAGTATGTATGTATGAACATTTAACACTGTAACCGAACTAAGCTTTGATCTAACTTACTAATTGTTATTTTCATCAATTCTCAATTTACGTTTATTTTGCCAGAAGATGAAGCTCGGAATGGGAATCATTGTCCTCATTTCGCTCGTGCTGCTGTTGGTGTTGTGCGCCCCATTTTCTTCTTCAAAACCCAATGACCCATTCCTCGGAATCGCTCCCGAAGGTTCACCTTGCTTCACAGAATTTATATTATTTTTATTTTTTGACATTTTATAATATTTATTTTATATCTTAAGTTAAAGTAATCGGTGTTAGTTACTCTTTGTTACAGATGACAAGTATTACAAGTCATCAGATGTAATAAGATGTAAAGATGGATCTGGAAAATTCACCAAAGCTCAGCTCAATGATGATTTCTGTGACTGCCATGATGGCACCGATGAACCTGGTTTTTTTATTTTTTATTTTTTACATTCTCTGATTCAAATATATTTTTTTTTTTTCATATTGGATCATAGGTTATTCCTAAAATTTCTTTATTTTTTATTTTATTTTTGCAGGTACATCAGCATGTCCGGGTGGAAAATTCTTTTGCAGGAATTTAGGACATGTTTCTGTTTATCTGTTTTCATCTAGAGTGAATGATGGAATTTGCGGTGAGCAGGATGTTTATATAATTTTTAACTGTTTGTATGATTCCTATTGTGTGTGGTTACTGCTTAAGCTGAAAAATCAAAAACAACGATAGAGAGGAAAAAATTTGAAAGAAGAAAAATGTCCAAACTGGTTAAATATGCATGTTAAAGATCTTATCTGTGCAGATTTAGAAGGATGTCTAAACATTTAGTATAAACTAAACATTTTTGGATCTGTTGTACATGTTTTGGACTTATGGGAGTGCTTTCATTTTATCTTGTTATTCTCATTGGGAATGTTCCAGTCTTTTATAACATAGATATATGGCATAGAGATTAGATATGCTGATGGAGAAAAGCTGGCACTTGATCTAGGTGCAAACTTTTGGGGACATACCAAGATCATTTTAGTTGTGTCTAGAATTTCCACAGCTTTTAAAGTCCCGTCACTGTGTAACAAGTTTGATGAGTATGGTGAGCGCACCTTATGATTTGATCCCCTACTGACATTGTGGATTTGTACAACACCTCTAAAAGTTAAAAATAATTGTTATCTAATAAATTACTAGTCTTTAGCTTGGATTATTTCTAGAGTGTCTTGTGTTCTGTAGCTCTGAAGTGATTTGTTTTACTTTCCTGCCATAATGTGTAGATTGCTGTGATGGAACTGATGAATATGATGGTAAAGTAAAGTGCCCAAATACCTGCTGGGAGGCTGGGAAAGCTGCTCGAAATAAGCTGATGAAAAAGATTGCTACATATCAAGAGGGTGTCAAATTGCGAAAGCAAGAAGTTGAACAAGCTAAATTAGATCTGGCGAAGGATGAGGCAGAACTTTCAAAATTGAAAAGGGAAGAAAGTATACTTAAAGGAATTGTGGAACAGCTGAAGGGTATCACGCTTTTGTTCTACCCTGTTCTTGTGAATGCTATACTTTAGATATATACACTACGTCCATTTTTGGTTAAATGATTTTGATCATAAAAATAATGATCATCCATACAAAGACAAAATGGAAAGACAAAAAAGGAAAGACAATGTGTCAAATGTACTTGCAACTAATTCAAAAATGATATATGCTGTAATAGTTTTATTTTGCATTGGTAGGATCAAGTGAATGTATGGAGAGATCTAGTTAGGAATGCATGACTGCTGTTATTGTTATGTTCAGTTTGAAGTGTTAGATACCTTTATTGGTTTAGCCAAAAAAAACCTTTTAAATGTGTAAATTGAGTATAAATGAGCAAGTGTGTGAGATATTCTGAACCAACTGCTTAATTACACATATGACTCCACCCAACTCCTTTTAATATGTAGGAAGTTGAGGATTTTGCTTTTAGCATTTTTCAACCTCTATAGTTGAGGAGGGGACACTATTTTCCATGTTTTGAAAAGTAAATGTGATAAAACATGTTTGACTATTAAGTTTACAGATTTCATGCTAAGTCATGAAGGATATGGAATTTGATCAGGGAAAAAAAGGAAAATATAATTTTTTTGAAGATTTGTCATCTGCATAGCAATTTTATATCCTATCAATGGAATTCTCTCCTTGACAAATTCCTTTTGTCTCCATTTCAGAGCATAAAGAACAAATAGAGAAGGAAGAGGAGAAGGAGCGTTTACAGAAGGAAAAAGAAGACAAGCAGAAAAAAGAGTCTGAGGAGAAGGCTAATGAAGGAAAGATTAAAGCTGATGAGGAAGATATGGGGCATAAAAATGAAGCTGGAAAGCATTCAGATGTTGAAGACAATACTGTGGCAAGTAATCATGATAAAATTGGAATTCTGGAAGATTCTCCTGCAGATCAGGTTTGATTGTATTTGCCATTTAGGTTGCAGAACTTGATTGTAAACTCAGAATGTGCCATAATGAAGAATTTTATTCTATAACTTTTAAACATGTTAATCTAGTATATAATTGTCAATGTGAGGTGGCACTATATATATATATATATGATTTTCCTGGTCTTTTTTTAACCCTTTAACATCATAGGTGAGCTATGCTCTAATAAATAATAATACCTTGTCATGTATCTTTATGCAATGAACAACCCTACTCTAAATAACATGCAAATATTTTGTTTTTACAAGAAACTGAAGAAAGTGTAATTTTGTTGCTATTAATCTGTTTACCTGTACTTGCAAACAATGATAGAAAATTAACTAATAATGACCATTTTTCACCCATCCTACTCTGAAGCAGATTGCTTCTCTCTACACATTGTTCCTTCACTTGTATGTGTGTGATCATGTAGCACTATCCCATTATGTGGTAAGTGGTTTAGTTATTCTATTTTAACATTTGAAGTTTTCTTATAGGATGAAGCAGTGGACAAGTCAGATGATGTACTTGATAATTATGATGGAGCCACTGATAGTCCTGGAAGTGAAGGATCGTTGCTTAACAAAGTGGAAGAGTTGAATAAAAATTTTGTGAGTTGCAGTTTTTTCTTTTCTTCTGAATTTTTATTAATTGAAGTGGCCTTTCCTACCATGCACATTAGATATAAAACTTGCTGAACATTTTAATTGGTTTTCGCTCAATGTAGAATGCAAAAGATGCTGAGGGAGAACCTGCTGTTAAATCTGAAACTGATTTTAAAGTTGGAAAGAAAGAGTCTTCTGATGAAATCACCAATATGGTATATCCATAGTCCATATTCTCATAGTATGATTGGAGTTTTACTCATGTTTTGTATTCCTCTTATAGTTACATATATCAATTGATTTATACTACTTGATTCACTTTCTTGATATATTACTTCATAAACTGGTGTTGGTAGGCTCTTCCATTCTTGTTGGTTCTTGTCTCATATAGTCATAACTTATCCAGAAAAAAAAAATAGTTTTATGATAATAAATCGCACCAGTACATATCATGAAAAAGAGTTGAAGTGAGACGCTGTGAATCTTTTGATAACAAAGCCATTTTATGGACAAAAGAGTTGCACTTGAATATTTATAGTCATATTTGGATAGTTAGGATATCTTGGATACTACATGAAGGGTTGCAGAATATTTCTGGTGGCAAACAGTTTCACTGCCTTTTTTTCACAGATTTGGATGTAATGGAACACTAGGGAAGTTGTTTCAGATCTAAACATATTGCAGATTTAAAGATGAAACTGAATAGTTGTGATTTGAAACCTCCGTCCTCTTGTGGTGATTCTAGTCCTGATTTCACACGTTGGACATTATCAAGCTTTGTCTTGTTAAAAATTAATGTCATTTTTGGTTAGCTTATTTTAAATATTTTGTTTATGTAACATTTTGGTTACAGGCTCTGAACTCTTTTTTTCTTGGGCCTTGGCTCTGACTACTTTAAATATTTGTATTCTGCAATTTTTATGGCAATACAGTATTTTTCAGGGGCATGACATTACTTTAGCGTGTACTTATTTTAGTCTATTAAGCTGCATTTAATTCTTCCTTACTTTGTCAATATATGTGTTCTAATGTGTTTTGCTACAATAGATGCCACATTACACTTGTGAGAGAAATTATGACTCACTCCATTATCTATCATGATGAGTAGAAGGAATTTATCCACTCGGCCTCAGAGTTCATCATCCTCGGTTGTATAATTCCCCTCACTGAAAATAGACTAACATACATATTCTGCCACCTCCCCATCTTCGTCCTCCTGCATATCCACCCTTAACCTCCCCATCTTCATTTAGTTGCCAATCTTCTACCAAGATCATGATATGTATGGTTTTTTCTGGGCACCTATGCATCAGCGCATACAGTTGACCACATTGAAACATTGCCACTATTCTCTCCGTTTTACGTACAATTGATATGGGAGTTGTTTGGCTCCTCTTTGTATGGTAGGAACGAGCTCCTGGCACTGAAGTTGGATGCTGGATGCACCGGATCTCTATTACCTGCTTGTGAACTCCTGTCTGATGGGGTGTTTGGGCTAGTTGCACTCTTGTTTGGGCTTGTGGATGACTGTTCCTGACCTAAATTGGTTGGACCTACCGGCCTGTCCCAATGTACCCTATTCGGGTCACGAATCCCCCTCTAGATTGATGCCTTAAACTTGACACCAAAGCTCTAAACCGGGAACTTGACCTGCTGATACCCCTGGTTCCATATAGCTCCTCCTCGACTGCTTTAGTAGGTTGATGGTCTTCTTGACGTCATTAGGATCGTGTGTTTGCACCTTACACTTCACCTCCATTTTCAAGTCTCCCAGGAAATACCCTAAAAGTTGTTCTTTGGAAAAGCTGTTCTTTGGAAGTCTCTGTTGCTTGCGCCACCAAGATCTCGAAATATTGGAGATACATGTTGACGGAACCTATTTACTGTAGAGTTGTTAACCTTTCGCACACTTTCCCAAAATCTTCGCATCATTGTCGCTTCCAACCCATCCTAGGTTAAGTTCAACATCTTCCCCCTCAAGAATCAGAATCGATGCACCGCCGTGGCTTCTATGCTGACAAATGCAAGTTGTACCTTTGTTACATGTAATGTATGGTGCACTTCAAAGGACTTCTCCAATCTCCATCCAAGCAATCCACCTCATCGGGTCGTTGCCATCAGAATTTGGTAACTTAACTTTTCTTGCCCTAGTTGGAGACTCATCGCTGATGGACTCTGCCTTACCATCTTGTTGGCTCTCAATTTTCTCCTTCATCATGAACTGGACAGATTGTGGGAAATTTGAGCATCGTCTTCTTCCTCCTCGAGGCTAATACCCTGTTTTTTCATCCACCTGTCCAGCAATGTTGAATGCCCTTGATCTTGTCCATATTTCTCCTAATCTTTGCTACATGTTCATCCAGAGAACGTAATTGCATTCCACACTTGCTGGTCGTCTTCTTCAAGTACTCCACCGAATTCCTCAGAGCTTCAGTTCTCGGTTCCACGTCGTCCTTGAAAAATGAGACCAAGCAGGTTAGACCAATCTTGTTAGTACTCAACAGATTAAGAGTTAATAGACACAAGAAATTGTAGAGAAGAGTGAAAGAATTGTATTGAAAGAACAAAACACAGATAGGAGAGGAGAAGGTATCCTCTCAAGGGTCTTCCTTTCACAATGGAGCCACTGCTCAGTTCTAAGAATGAACAAATCTGGAACTGACTCTCTACTACCCTCTTCCTTTATTTAAACTAGCACCTTGTAACTAACTCTAAGTATCCCTCAACGATCTTAGTACTCCAATTATTTTATCTTTCTTTTCTTGTTTTCTGGCTTCTTCCTCTAGTGTACATCCTAAGGGGGTGTTTGGTAGAGGGATAAATTTTAGAATCCCGGGAAACTGACATTGATAATCCTATTTACTCACCTTTGGTAGAAGGATTATGAAAATTTTCCTGAGAAAATTAGATTTCCAGGATTCCAATTTGTGAAGCAAAATCTCATGTAAAAATACCACCTAGTGCGTGGTATTTTCGGATTCCCACCAGGTGGGAATATTTGTGAAAGTTTTTCGGATAAAATTACCCTCTGTTGTTATCTTCCAAATCCGACAGTGCCACTGAGTCATCTTCACCGAGTTTTATGCCAAGAGCATCAAGTAGCAAAAAAAATGAAAATGGAGGTTCGAAAATAAGCCCAGTAGCTTTGATAGCCGTTATAGTGGGTGATGTTTTGGTCCTTGTCACAATGTCATTGCTTCTATATTGCTACTTCTGGAGAAACTACTCAGTGAAGTTGAAGGAGGGAAAATGGTCAAAGCTTTTTGAGAGTGAAAAGATTGTAAATTCATCGAGTCTGTACCCTGGTCAAGGAGGGTTTGAGAGGGGTCGAATGGTGTTCTTTGAAGGAGAGAAGAGGTTTGAACTGGAGGACTTGCTGAGAGCCTCAGTTCTGTTATGTTGTTTTTTATCGTACTTGAAAAGTCTGAAAGGTGATCTAATTCGTGCTTGAAGAAGTCTGAAAATTGATTTTGTAGAAAACCCAGATGAGTATTTCTATTTTTTATGGTGCTTGAAAAGCCTGGAAGGTGGGTTATAGAGGTTAGTTTTGTAAAATTACCCCACATTCCCAACTATATTTGACAATCAACCACACATGGGATCAGGAATTTTGAGCCAACATTTATGGTAATATTTTGGCCTACCAAACATCTTTTTGGTAACATTTTTGGGAAATTCATTTTTTCAGCATATTCGTGGTAATTATGACATCGGAGAACAAAAAAAAATTTCTTCTACCAAACGTCTCCTAAAGTCTGTGTCATTTTGCTGAGTCTGTTAGGTCCCTTCACATTGTCATTGGCATTGAATGTAATCAAGCTATTAGTCTTGAACTTGGTTATTTCTAACAATGTACTGCATGTTTCATGCCCTTCTGAACTCATATCTTCAGTTCTTACTATATCTCCTGCTTTTAGAAGATTCTTTTCTTTCTTATGTGAACCGATAGATTGCTTGAAGTTATGGGTGACATTTTAGTTCAGAAATATCTTAAACTTTGCAATATTCTTCATTTTGTCTTATCTGCTTGTTCTTTTCTCTTTGTGGGCATCTGTAGGTGAATGATGTATCTGAAAATACTGAGGGGTTATCGAAGGAGGAGTTGGGCCGGCTTGTTGCTTCTCGCTGGACAGGAGAAAATATTGGTAAGCAAAGTGCTGAAGCTGATACCACATTAGACAACGAAAATCAGGAAGATCTTCCAAAGGGGGAAAATAATGAGGAAGATGAAGGCTATGCTTCTGAAACTGATGATGAAAGCCACAAATATGATGAAGATGAAATTGATGACGAATATCGAGAGGACGAGCATGAGGACTTTAGTTCCTCCTACAAATCTGACACTGATAATGAACCAGACTTCTCAGGTTTGTTACATTTATTAATGCAAATTTGCTATCTAAGTTTGGTATATAGTTGGTATATAGTTGGACTTTTGATGAGATAATTTAAATGAGCTCAGATGGTACCACAACGGATAATCCTTCTATGTTAGAGAGAATACAGAAAACTGTACGGAGCATTTTTAAGGCTGTTAATGTATTCCAGACTCCAGTGAATCAGTCAGGTACATATTTAACATTTTATTACCTGTATTTTATATCCAGATAGATATAACATATGCCTTTCTCTTTGGCTTCTTTAGATGCTGCTCGTATACGCAAGGAATATGATGAATCAAGTACCAAGTTGTCTAAAATGCAGTCTAGAATATCGAGTCTGACGCAAAAGCTAAAACAGGATTTCGGTGAGTATGATGCTGGTAACATTTGTCACTATCGTAGCATTTGGATTATGGAGGTTTAAGTTATGGAATCGGCTTGAATAAACTGAAGTGAATCTTGGATACTACAGGTCCAGCGAAGGAGTTTTATTCATTCTATGATCGTTGCTTTGAGGGCAAGCAGAACAAGTACCTTTTCTCTCTACTAGTTTACTTTCTGTTGTATTTGGCATTTTTGTGAATTTGCAAGTTAGATGATCCTGTTCTTCTCACTTTCTGGTGATGGAAATTTTGGTTCAGGTACACTTACAAAGTCTGCCCCTATAAACAGGCTTCTCAGGAGGAGGGCTATTCCACCACCCGTTTGGGGTATGGTTTTGGTAACTAGTTGATAATTTTTGTTAAACTGCTGTTCTCCATTTCTAAAGAATTAAAGCATTGATTGGTGGAAGCAAATAGTTTTTTCCCCTTTTAAGAAGACAAAAATAATTCAGTTTCCTTCTGTGTACAGGCGCTGGGACAAATTTGAGGATTCATACAGAGTAATGGTGTTTTCTAATGGTGATAAATGCTGGAATGGTCCTGATAGGAGTTTGAAGGTATATGTTTTTGAACTTTTGAGATGATATGCAGTCGTTTCTTACTGTTTTGACAAGACTATTTTGTCTCTGTTCAGTCTAAAATGATTAACTTCGATGAGTTAGATTAGATGTATAAGTGTTTGGTAAAGTATAATTAATTTTTTTTTCCCCGTAAAAATATGTTAATAGATAAAGTAGTGCCTAATGGGGCGAACCGGAGCAGTGGTAAAGCTGTTCTTTCATGAATGAAAGGTTATGGGTTCGAATCCAAGAAACAGCCTCTTTACAATTATGCAAGGGTAAGGCTGCGTACAAGGATTACCTCCACCCCACACTCGCTAGTTGGGTTTAACGAGGAGTTTTTTTTTATAGATAAAGTAGTGCCTCCTGGGTTTGGGATGTACTGTCAAGGAGTTCTGGTTGGTGAACCTTTTGCAAAGGTGGGCAAGTCCAATTTTAGTTTCCATACATTCCCATATAATAATAATAATAATAATAATAATAATAATAATAATAATAACTAGTTACTGCAGTTGCCCATGGAAATAAGAACTTTAAAGTTTCACTTTCAGATTTGTGGACCCTCTGTGATTAATGGCTTTGTGTTTTTAACAGGTCAAGCTAAAATGTGGGTTGAAAAATGAGATTGCAGATGTAGATGAACCAAGCCGTTGCGAGTAGGGATTATTGCTATTTTGTTTTAATTTCTGCTTCTATCACCACTCCCCTTCCTTTTTCTCCACATTTTTCTATGGGATGTTTTCTCTTTTTCTCATTGTTGTCTTATCGGTTTCATGGCAGATATGTAGCTTTACTATCTACCCCAGCCCTTTGTCATGAGGAAAAGCTGAAGGTACGTCTCTAATTACGTGATAACAAATGTTGTCCTTACCTCGATATGGTATTAATGATAATTCTGGAACATAACAGGAGTTACAACACAAGCTAGACTTGTTAAATTCGGAACAACCAGAAAACCATGATGAGTTATGAACAACTGGGATGGATTTTAACAGGTAAGTTTACTGGGCAGTGTGATTCCTTTTCTTTCGAGACTTGAGTCCTGAGATGATCAAGTTTTATTTTGAACAGGTAGTACGAAGGTCATCGAGCAACTGAAGTATTGGTGCCCTTAAGTTTTGTATGCTAGATCTTACCCAAGTGTGATATTGGTTGGGGTTAGGGAGGGGCTAGGTAAGGAACGGGTTTGACTTGGGTTTGGTAATCCTCATTTATGGCTGGTCCGAGTTGGTAACATTCTATTATGACTAATCCCATCCCACATTTTTCTTTTATTGAACTAACATTTACTACCTGGTCTCTGTGACTCCCCTTGAAATTGAACATTTCATTACAAAGGATGGATCTTTATACTAAGCAAAATACTAGACAGCGGGAAATTCTGAAGTCAAAATTTTTGTTAGAATGAGTTGACATTGGATTTTTAGATGGATAAGTGGTTCCGAGTTCCGACAACCATAATTACTCATATAGTATAATCTTGTGATTTGGAATTTACATATTTTGTTGAGGAATAGTAGTAACTTATTTGGCACTCTTTTTTCATCACTATTATTAGGTGAAATATTGTGTTAGTCTCACTAAATAACTTAGAGTACTCTCTGTATTAATAAGACTAACATGGAATTTCACTTAATAATAAGAGTGTTGAAAAGAGTGTCAACCATTTGTGTTGGTGGAGTTTTTCTGTTTTGTTTGCATGGTTTAACGAGGAGACTTTGAGGTTTAATGTTTATGCAACAAGAAATTCGCTAGAGAAGAGAAACTAAAGGATAAAATATTCTGTTTAAAAAAAAGAGACAGCGTGGATCAAAGCATATCAATATCTCTTGATATTTAATATAAGTATGTAAAATAGCAATTATTCGAGTATTACAAAGCAATGAAGAGGAACTCCATAGTTTTTTTTTTCTAAATAGAAGGTAATGTTGAGAAATTAATTGTTTTATTTTGTAATTCTGGATCATTCTCAAGTGCCGCCCGTCCATCTATATCTTCGTTGCTAAGTAAATCAAATCAAGATCGTCATTTGGAGAACGAGTTCAGTACGTAAGTTGTGCTGCATTGACATCCCACCGGAATGCACGATTATAAGCTTCTCAATGAGTTGAGAGGGAAAAAATTTTGGTGCTCGAGGCATATGCAGTCTTTCGATTTAGGGGATGATATTTGAACAAAATTTTATCATTTTTTCTCTCTCCTCTCTTCTTAGTAGTTGTTTGATTTTGATTGGTTCGTACTATTGAATTAATGATGATTCAGGACTATTAAAATTTCTCTCGTTGGAGAGGTTGGCTTGAAGTTCTAGCTCAATAATTATGAAATGGATTTGATCAACCATGTGTGAGCTATTTGAGTCTCATACCAAACCTAGTTGATATTGTTATGGTATGAAGAATCTGATATCATTGAATTATGCAGAAGAAGCAGTGCTGATACAAATACACATACTAGTTCACTCACACCCACGTGTGTAGACAAAGACAACTGACTGAAACTACAGGCTACTGGTATAACAGAAATAACAAACTAACTAAATATACACACGTGCAGAAAATAAGAGAATCTAAGCCAAGCCACTGGTATTGGTGTAATAGATATCAATGACATAATGTAATACATTGTCTTTGCTCGCACTTAAAAAATCTTACCGAAGTTTCATGAAATATATATATATATATATATATATATATATATATATATATATATATATATATATATGGAAAGAGATCATTTGACTCGTAAAATTTATAAATCTTAGTCTGGAGTCTCAGCCCTTGATTTTCATTCAACCAATAATTATAGTTTAGGAAGTCATATTAATTAATTATTAATTATGTTATAAATGACAACCGTTGATTTTCGTCCATCAACGATTAAGATGAAGAGTAAGACTTTATATATATATATATATATATTAAAAAAAACTTAGCATAAGCCTTGGCTCATATAGCCAGGATTTCAATAATTTTTTTTTTAAAATGTTGCCTTAATTATTGGATTACTGCCATAAATAACAATAATGGGGTGAAAATTACACAGATGAATTTTTAATATAGTTTTACAAAATAAAAATGATTCATGAATCTTTCACTTATATTTTTAACCCAACAAGCCCATTCCAATCGGTGCTGGTCCTAATGGTTAAAAATGTCTTGGGTAGAACTTTACCTTTGCCTTTTGGTTCACTTTTAAATTCAATAAAAGATGGGCAATGTACAATCTCATCTAGTGCTAAGAAATTTTATTTAAGTATTTATTAAACTCTTTGTTTCATGTAAAACAATCAATTTAATTCAAAAAGCTTAAGTTATTAAATAAATGATTTTTACATTTATATTATATTATAAAATTATTTTTGTAACCTTAAAAGAATATCATTTTGAGATTGAGAAAAAAATATTTTTGTAATATTAATTTATTTTAGGCTATATTAATCTCTGTGATGATAAATTTCCTCCCGGAGGTCATAAGGGATAACTTAATAAACCCTGTTTTTAAACCCAACAAAACGATTTAACTCAACTAATTAACCGCAAACAAAAAATGATTAATTAAATTAATTTAAGGTTCTGATGTTTATCATTTTAAATGACATAAGTTATGTCATTTTAAGAGAAAGATAGACACAAAAAATAAAAATCATAAAAAAAAAGTGGGTGATTTTTTTTAATTAAATTCTAAATAAAAATATAATTTCTTATGTCTATATCTCTCTTGAATGACATAATTTTATTTCATTTTAAAAATGAGAGATACTTCTCTCTTAATCTAATACGTGAAATGAAAAACATGTTGGGAAGTGATAGGCCGTATGGTTAATTTTCCCAACAATAAAATACCGGTGGATGGGAGTTAAAGGACAGTGAGGAACTGCACTAACTCACCCACACGACTGTGATACGCGCAAAACCCAGTTGCTACCAATATTGATTGATGAAAATAGGTAAGATTTCAAAAAAAAAAAAAAAAAACCCCAATTTCACTGTGCTTGCTTACTATGTGTTGTGCTGATTCCCTTCTTGTTTTCAATTTTAATGCGCGTAATTTCAGTTTCAGCTTTGCAAAATTGTTCATATAGAATTGAATAATCTTCAATACTGCAAAAATATGGTGTGTGTTGTTATGTTGTAGCTGCCCTTGCTTCTATAATTCTCAGCTGTTTGGTTTGTTATGTTATGTATAGATATTATATAATGACTTGGAAAGGGGAAGATTGTTTCTCTTATTCACCAGCATATATATATATATTCTTGATGGCTGTACCAGAATCAGGGAAAATTAGGATTAATGTGAACTTCAGAGAGTAAAATACAAGGTTAATAATACTCCATCCGATTCAAAATAATTCTCACTTCAAAAGTTTTAGTTTGTTTCAAATTGTTTGTCACTCTAGAAATCAAGAAAACATTAATATTTTCTTTTCAATTTTATCCTAGTCTCTTGTAGTTGAAATGAGAGAGAAAGCATTAAGGGAATGAAAGCCTAATTTTGTCAAATGTAGTTATATTTTTATGAAAATTAGGGTATTTAGTTGCTTTCTTAATCCCTGTGAAAGATCTTAAATGACAATTATTTAATGCACACTTTGCGTTTAAGAATTACAGGCAATGTTGTCCATAAAGTAGTTTTTTTCTTAAAACAGACTAAGCAATAAGTGTTCATAGCAAGTTATGTTGGTGAGGCCAACATCCTCCTTTGGTAAGACTCGGTGTAAGTTGGAATCAGATCGAACCTTGATGCTTGGGTTGGTAAGGGTAAGTAAAAAGAGTTGCACCTTTTAGTGTAAGCGCCCAATCCAACTGTTTAGGGATTAAGTAACCATTTGTCCATTTTGCCCTTTAGTGTAGAACTGTAAATAAAATTTGTTTGGGTTTTCTTTAAAGGTATCCCAGTGCGTGAGGCTCCCACCATTGTGGGGTCTGGAGAGACTTAGATGTATATATGAGCCTTCCAAACCTTCCCTTTATTTTCCATTAAGCACTCATGCATTTTTTTAGTTAATGAGCCTCTATTTTATTTGCTGGAGGCAGTATTCTTTTTTTTATTATCTTTTTGTCAAAAAATAAAAACCCTTCTTTTCCTCCTATATGTTGTTTGTCTATTGTTAAGACTTGCAATATTGATATTGGCTCCATCTTCTGTTACTGTCCTTTCATGCAATATTATTGGCTTTTCAATTGTCATTCAATCCTATAAAGTACAGACTCACCATTTTGTAGTGCTGTGAATGTCTGCATGTCGTACACCTTCGTACATGTCCATTTTTTAAAATTTGCCTCCTACATGACTAAGAAACGACTGGACACTGTCATTTAAATTTGGAAAAAAAAAACGCACACACTGTCTCCATTTTGCACAATTCACCCACAATAAATTTTCTTTTTAGGTTACTTTTTGACTTAGGATTTTCACTTTTGTGCAAACTTGAAAGATGGACAAGCCAGTGAATTACAGTAACTTTTTCTTTAACTTGAATCTATTCATTTCTTTGTCAATTTGTATAGACTGGTTCTTAACAGGATTGATGCAAATGACTTGTTGCATATTCGTAGTTCTCACACTACTCTGTCTACAGATATGTGTGTTGTGTGTGGGTCTAGTTCAGAAGCAGTACTTCTCTTTGTTCTTGCATTGTAAGGTGCTCATTTTCCCTTGGGACAACCTTTTGAGGTTTTGGTGAGCTTTGGTTGTGTGTGTATGTCCTTCTGCGGAACAGTTTCTGATGGCTCATTTAAAGGTTTTGATAAAAGATATTAGGCTAAAGTTTTGTGGCAGTATGTGGTTGATACAGTCCTTTTGTGAATTCGCTTGGAGCTGAATGGTTGCATCTTTAAGGTGTCTTTTTTCCAATTGACTTGTTTGGGGATATGATTATGTTTTTGGGCATCTGGAGTTTTGCTCAGCTGTTTCAAAGGAGTTGATATTGTTGGGAAATTCGTTCCCTCAAACTCCAATGTCAAGCGGGTCCAAGGGAAGCCCGTGGCGGGGGGCCACCACCAATGAGCTAAGGCTACACCAACCGTAGCAAGTGGATCCGACACCATGTCTCAACCCAAAACCTTAAGGCATTGGGTTCATGGGTCCTTTCACTTATATACTCTTCACTTAGCTCATTACCAACCAATGTGGGACTCATCACATATGCTCCCCCTCAACCGAGTACCCGAAGCGCAAAGTACTCGACCCGCCTCCTAGCCAATCACTAGGCTAGCTCGAGCCCAAACCGGCTCTGATACCACTGTTGGGAAATTCGTTCCCTCAAACTCCAATGTCAAGCGGGTCCAAGGGAAGCCCGTAGCGGGGGGCCACCACCAATGAGCTAAGGCTACACCAACCGTAGCAAGTGGATCCGACACCATGTCTCAACCCAAAACCTTAAGGCATTGGGTTCATGGGTCCTTTCACTTATATGCTCTTCACTTAGCTCATTACCAACCAATGTGGGACTCATCACACTTGCTTGAATATCTCAACAGATATTGCTGATATGCAGACAGATTGAGCAGCCTTGTTTCACTCTAGTTTATTGTTATTCTTATTCCTTATTCCAGTTTTTTTTCTTTTTAGGAGGATATCTTAGCTGCTCCCTATTTGTACTTTCCCACTTTTCTCTCTTAACAAATTTTCCTTATCAATACAAAATGTTTGTTATGCATTTATTGCAAAATGCTGTACATGGTATAATGGTAGCCTCTTTTTTTGTTGTGCTGTATTCTTTTGGTTTTTCTTTTAGATGGAAGAAGTTTGTCTGAATAGTGAGCCGCTTTTTGATGAAAACGATGAGTTTGATGTTGAGAGGAACTCTTCTGTAGCAGAACAGGATCCTGAATCTTTAAACTCACAATCAAGGAACTCACCACTTCCAACTGTGGGTTTGGAATTTGATTCCTTTGATGAAGTTTACAACTTTTACAATATCTATGCTAAGGAAGAAGGCTTTGGCATCAGAGTGAGCAATTCATGGTTTAGATCAAAGAGAAAAGAGCGCTATAGAGCAAAACTAAGCTGCAGTAGTGCTGGTTTCAAGAAAAAGAGCAGGGCCAATAATCCAAGAGCAGAAACAAGAACTGGTTGTCCTGCAATGATAGTGATTAGAATGGTTGACTCCAAGAGATGGAGGATAGTGGAAGTTGAGCTTCAACACAACCATCAAGTGAGTCCACAGAGCAAACGGTTCTACAAATCACATAAGAAAATGATCCTTGCTGCCAGAGAATCACAACCGCTGCCAGAGCCTATAGCAGAAGTACACACCATCAAGTTGTATCGAACAACTGTCATGGATGTTGGTTATAATAATGATTACTCAAATTTTGAAGAAAGTCATGACACCAATTTTGATAACTTTAAATATTTGGAACTTGGAGAAGGGGATGCCAATGCTATATATAATTATTTTTGCAGAATGAAGTTGACCTGTCCAAATTTCTTTTACTTGTTTGATATTGATGA
Organism: Gastrolobium bilobum; assembly: GCF_033153095.1. NCBI lineage: Eukaryota > Viridiplantae > Streptophyta > Magnoliopsida > Fabales > Fabaceae > Gastrolobium > Gastrolobium bilobum. The sequence continues at coordinate 140,560 of NW_026897121.1, read as the reverse complement.
TGACGGGCATCTAAAAAATGTGTTCTGGGCGGATTCCAGGTCAAGGGTTGCTCATAATTACTTTAATGATACTGTTACTATAGACACAACTTGTTTAGCAAACAAATATGAGATCCCTTTGATATCATTTGTTGGTGTTAACCATCATGGACATTCTGTATTATTGGGCTGTGGCTTCCTTGGACATGAATCAGTGGATTATTTTGTCTGGATATTCAAGGCATGGCTTAAATGTATGCTTGGTCGTCCTCCACATGTTGTTATTACTGACCAGTGCAAGCCCTTGCAAATTGCAGTTGCTCAGGTCTTCCCTCATGCTCGCCATTGTTATTCTTTGCAGTATATTATGCTAAGAGTTCCAGAAAAGTTGGGTGGGTTGCAAGGATATGAAGCTATCAGAAGAAAGCTGTATAATGCTGTCTATGAGTCATTAAAGATAGTTGAGTTTGAAACTTCTTGGACTGATGTGATTAAATGTTATGGACTGGGAGATAACAAGTGGCTTCAGACACTGTATAAAGATAGGCATCTATGGGTTCCGGTTTACCTAAAAGATACTTTTTTTATAGGACTGATCCCAACTAAAGAAAACGAGGGGTTGACTGCATTTTTTGATGGATATGTGCATAAACATACATCCTTTAAGGAATTTCTTGACAAGTATGACCTAGCTCTGCACAGAAAACACTTGAAAGAAGCCATGGCAGATTTGGAGTCTAGAAAATTAAGCTTTGAATTGAATACTAGATGTAATTTTGAGGTGCAGCTTTCAAAGGTGTATACAAAAGAAATCTTTAAAAAGTTTCAGTCTGAGGTTGAAGGCATGTACTCTTGCTTCAACACAAGACAGGTAAATGTTAATGGATCTATAATAACATACATTGTGAAAGAAAGAGTTGAAGTTGAGGGAAATCAGAAGGGAGTTAAAAGTTTTGAAGTTTTATATGAGACTAATGAATTGGATATTCGTTGCATTTGCAGTTTGTTCAACTACAAAGGATATCTATGTAGACATGCACTGAATGTTCTCAATTATAATGGTGTTGAGGAAATCCCATCTCGGTACATCCTGCAACGTTGGATGAGAGATTTCAAGCTAAGGTTTAATCAATACCATGTCTCTGGTAATATTGATACGGACAACCCTGCATCCTTGTATTCTCATCTGTTTAACAATGCTCTTCCAGTATTAGAAGTAGGGGCACAGTCACAGGAGCATTATATGATTGCTTTAAAAGAATTGGAGGAGTTGTTGGACAAGTTTGATATATTGGATAATAACTCATTGTGAACACTTAATACAAGATCCCCATTCCCCAGTTATAATAATGATGCTACTTCTAATTAACTGTTTATATTCTCTCTCTCTCTCTCTCTCTCGTGTGGCTGGTTTATTCACAAAAATTTGTGCTACTGGTGGATGTATAAAATGAAATGCCAGGGCCCAGAGCCAATTGCATAAACAGTGACATATATTTTTGTAATGATTCGGTCTGTGTTGTAACTAATTCACAAGCAAATATTCTAGAGCATTTCGCCTTCCCTTAAATTGTACCAGGCATTATTATAATCATCAACCTTTTTAACTTTCATTCTGTGTATATACAACCTGCATGAAGGTATCCTTTGGGGCCCTATTTACCTTGTGTATTAAAAATTTAACTTCTTTTTAGAAGAATGGGGTGGGAGTGTATAAAATTTACCCCATTTATTTAGAACTCCTGATGCCACGTAATAAATTAATTTTCCCAAAAGTTTAAATTGTTATCAGAGTTTAAAGTTTCAAAAATTATTTTAAATAACTTTATTTAATGTTCCTATAATACATACAAAAAGTAAAAAAGATGTGTGGGCTTATCTTTTTTTTTTTTTCTCTCTTCTCTTCAATAGATCCATGTGGATACCACACATTTTTTTGTGTGTATTTTGATGAACATTAGATAAAGTTATCTAAAGTAATTTTAGAAACTTTAAATCCAAAAATATAACTTTATTTCTCAATTTGTCTCGTGTCTCACACTATATATCAATTTATAACTGTTTGATCAAAGTTTGACCCGCACTTAGTTGAGTAAATGAGTTACTTACTCGAGTAAATGACTCATCAAGGATTATGATTTGGTTAAATAGGGATAAATTGTTATATAGTTTAAGAAGAGGGATAAATTGGTCTATAATTTGAAAAAATAAACAAAATGATAAAATTGTCTTAATATTTAAAGAAAACATCAATCTCAACAACAATACCTTTATTCCAAACCAATATAATTGATGAATTTTAAAAAAGAAAAAAAATTAAAAAATATGAAAGAAAATTAAATAAGAGAAAAATTAAATAAAACTAAAAAATAAATTAGAAAGAAAGATAGATAAATAAATAGTTAAATAAATAAATATGGGGAACAAGAATTTAAAAGGACAAGGTTCTTGGCAATTCCCTATTTCTGATTGCATAAAGGTGAATACGAATAGAGCTCTGTGTGGAAATCCTGGTCTTGCTACTTGTGGGGAAATTATTCGTGATAATCAAGGTAGATGGCTGGGTGGTTTTGCTTTTAAATTAAGAACATGTTCTTCTTTTAAGGTTGAACTGTGGGGAGTTTTGCGGGATCTAGAGATGGCATGGAATGTTGGGTTCCGTAATGTTATGATTGCAAGTGATTCATCTAGTGCGGTTATTGTGCTCACCGGGCGTGGTGTAGCAGTCCGTGAAAATCAGTTGATTTCTCGCATATGGACATAGTTGGGAAAGAGTTGGTCTATTATTATTCAACACACTTTAAGGGAAGCAAATTCTTGTGCAGGTTGGTTAGCAAATTTTATTATTGATCATGGTAATCAAGAAGATCAGTTGGTGTGGGGGGATCCTCCTCCTGGTATAATTTCGCTTCTTTATGCTGATATGGGAAGATCACGTGTCGTAGTTTGTAATTCGTAGTTTTCTTTTGTTTATTTCCTTTGTTGCTTTGGGGCTTAGTCCTCCTTTTCTCTACCAAAAAAAAAAAAGGACAAGGTTTTATCTCTCCGTACTACTAATTATTTTTCTCTCCTAAAAGACACCATCCTCCAATCTAGTTTTCACTTGTTTTATTACTTTCTCCCAATTAAATTTATGTTGATTTTTCTTCTTTTGTGTCATGCAACTTTTGTTCTCACAAGAATATAAAGGGTCTTTGAACAGTTTGTCTTATTTGCCACGGGTACAATATTCATCTGAGCTCGAGTATCTTTATTTCTTATCTTATATTCTATATAAAACATACTCCCTATATAAGAACGTTTAAATTAGCCAATTGCAATTGCTTAAGAGCTAGAAGGTTTGTTTGTTTGTTTTTTTATTTAACATAATTGATATCAATTTGATGAAATTTGTAATATGATATTAGGGAAAAAGAAGTTTAATGTAGTAGAAAATTTCTAATATCAAGTTATAGATACAACAAGTATGATGTTCATCTATTAAAAAAAAAAACAAAAAACAAAAAAGAGCATCATACGTTTTTATGATATGTGTAGAAAGAATTCTTCCTCAAGTATATTAAGCAAATTTTTTTATTTTTATTGTTTGACGAGTATATTGTGCTATCTTTATAGAAAGATTATTTTTAACCTAAAAAAGAAATTCCAAAAAAATAGGAGACCAAGTATAAGGCAGCGACCAATCACAGACAGCATATATAGGTCACAACCTCGTTCCTTTGTGCATTTGTTTTAAGAGGAAGTTGCTTCGTTGAATCGTGAACCAGTGTCAGTGACAGAAGTTGTTGACCAAAGATTTGCGATTGCGATGGCGATGGCGATGGCGATGACAGTGGCAGAGAAGAAGCCTAAAACAAAAATCGTATGCACACTTGGACCGGCATCGAGGTCTGTGCCGATGATCGAGAAGCTTCTAGAAGCAGGCATGAACGTTGCTCGCTTTAACTTCTCTCATGGTTCCCATGAATACCATCAGGAAACCCTCGACAACCTTAGGGCCGCCATGGAAAACACTGGTATTCTCTGCGCCGTCATGCTCGACACTAAGGTATGAACAAAGTTTCTTTCATTTTCTTATTTCATTTTTATTCTTATCCCCATTTTATTTATTTATTTCATATATCTTACTACATATCAAGTGAGTGTATAAGAAATGATAGCTTGAGCATTCAGTTTTATCATAGATGATTAAAAATAAATATAAATAAAACTAATCTTAAATTATGAAGATTAATTACTGTGATTCCTATCTCGCGTTTAATGCTGGTGTGAATCCAAGGCATTGCTGATGATGGACTTCATAAAGTGAACCAAACATTGTCAAATTCCTTTGTTTTACTACAGATGTGATGGCTTGTAATAGTTCGTCAAGTTATTTTCCAATTAGGTTTGCATCTAAGTTTTACTTTGAGTCCTTAATACATGGTGTGTTCTAAGGATTTTGTGTGTTGTTACTATATGTGTGAAGGCGTGTAATGACAAATCAAGTTATTTTCTAATTACAACAGATTTCCGCTAAGGTTCTGCATAGAGTCCTTATCTTTTTGTCCTGGTTATGGATGAGCTAACAAAAGATATCCAAATGAGGTGTCATGGTATATGTTATTTGCAGATGATATTGTGTTTGTTGATGAGATTAGATCTGGTGTTTTGGTGTTAACGCTAAACTGGAATTATGGAGAAGAATGTTGGAGTCTAAAGGATTTATGTTAAGTTGAAGTAAGACCGAATACATGGAGGGTGAGTTCGCCATGAAAAGAGGAGCAAATGAAGAATTCGTGAGTATACTAGGACATGATGTATTCAAGGAAGATGCATTTAGATATCTGAGATCAGTCTTGCAAAGGGAGGTGGGGGAATTGGGGAGATATTGATGATATGTAAACTCTAGAATCAGAACAGGTTGGTTGGAATGGCACAGTGCATTGGGATTTATGTGTGATCACAAAATTTCTCCTAGGCTAAAAGAAAACTTTTATAGAACCACAATAAGGTTTGGAATACTATACAGAGTTGAATATTGACCGACACAAAAGCAATGTGAGCATTAGATTGGAGTAGCAAGAATGAGGATATTAAGGTGAATGTATGGCCATACAAGGATGAATAAGGTAAGAAATGAAGAAATTCGAGGAAAAGTTGGATTAGTACTGGTGGAAGTAAAGATGAAAAAATATAGGTTGAGATAGTTTAGGCATATTCCAATAAGATCCCTCCGATTTTTGTTATCAAGAGCATAACATAAAATAGTAAAACAAGATTTAATATAGTGGGAAATAGATTGACGATCAGTTTGTTTTAAGATGGGGTGGGAAGAAAGCTATTAGTACGGTGGAGGAGTATATTCTTTCTATGTTTTTATTTATCATATCATATTTTATATATATATATATATATATATATATATATATATATATATATATATAATCTTTCTTTTATTTGAAATCGTCAACGGCTGACCCAACTAGTTTTAGATAAAAGTGATGTTGATATATATCGTCAATCATGACGAAAACTACAAGCCAAACATATTGTGATTGCTATCTTGCATTTTAACAGAAATGAACCCAACATTGTCAAATTCCTACCTTATGTATCTATCTTTCATTTTACGTATGCATGTATCTACATTGCTGCAGGGGCCTGAGATTAGAACTGGATTTCTCAAGGATGGCAAGCCTATCCAACTTAAACAAGGTAAGGAGATAACAATTTCCACTGACTATAGCATAAAGGGAGATGAGAATATGATCTGTATGAGCTACAAAAAGTTGGCTGAGGATGTGAAGCCTGGGAGTGTCATACTGTGCGCGGATGGCACCATCTCATTTTCGGTTTTGTCATGTGACAAAAAATTGGGTATGGTTCGATGCCGCTGTGAGAACTCTGCCGTTCTTGGTGAGAGAAAGAATGTTAATCTGCCTGGAGTAGTAGTGGATCTCCCAACTTTGACTGACAAAGACAAGGAAGATATCTTGGTCTGGGGCGTTCCCAATAAAATTGACATGATTGCTCTTTCTTTTGTCCGGAAAGGTTCTGACCTGGTGGAAGTTCGCAAACTGCTGGGAAACCACGCTAAGAACATTCTTCTCATGTCAAAGGTATGTTATGTGGTGGTGTTCTCTTTATGGAAAAAAGATGAGTGGTTTTGGAGCTGCTTAAAAAATGTGTTAAGTGTTCTGAATCAGTTATGATTAATGTGTGTTTATTGAATATCATCTAACAAATTTGTGATTTTCTTTAAAGAGACGTATTTCTACTGACATTTGCTATCTCTAATACATGGTATATTTAATTACTTGTTGCTGGTCATTTATTCTGTCCGCTACTTCAAATGTTCATGGCAGGTTGAAAACCAAGAAGGGGTTGCAAATTTTGATGAAATCCTTGCAAATTCAGATGCATTTATGGTGGCACGTGGTGACCTTGGAATGGAAATTCCAATAGAGAAGATATTTCTTGCACAGAAAGTGATGATATACAAGTGCAACATCCAAGGAAAACCAGTTGTTACTGCGACCCAGATGTTGGAGTCAATGATCAAATCTCCCAGGCCAACCAGAGCTGAAGCTACTGATGTTGCCAATGCAGTTCTGGATGGCACAGATTGTGTGATGCTTAGTGGTGAGACGGCTGCCGGAGCTTATCCAGAACTTGCTGTTCGAACGATGGCTAAAATATGCATTGAAGCCGAGAGCACCCTTGACTATGGAGATGTATTTAAAAGGGTGATGGAGCACTCGCCAGTACCAATGAGTCCATTGGAGAGTTTAGCTTCTTCTGCTGTTAGAACAGCCAACTCAGCTAGAGCAGCTCTTATATTGGTTTTAACTAGAGGAGGGAGCACTGCAAAATTAGTGGCTAAATACAGGCCAGGCATGCCAATTCTTTCTGTTGTTGTTCCTGAGATTAAGACTGATACATTTGATTGGTCATGCAGTGATGAGGCCCCTGCGAGACATAGCCTGATATTCCGTGGGTTGGTTCCAGTATTGAGTGCAGCTTCTGCTAGAGCTTCTCATGCAGAAACAACTGAAGAAGCATTAGAATTCGCCATTCAACATGCCAAGGCAAAGGGTCTCTGCAATAATGGGGATTCTGTTGTGGCTCTGCATCGTGTGGGCACTGCATCTATCATCAAAATCGTAACAGTGAAATGATCACCCATTTAAAGGAGTTCTTCAGCTTCTTTTGGCAAATTTTTAAGATGGTGCCAATGAGGTCTCATAATACCTCTTTCAATCTATATTGCATGCAAAACTTCAATTCGAAGCATTTATAAGGGTGGGTTTTTTTACTTATCTATCACTGTTTCTTTTATATATTTTCCTGATTGGTTATCACTGTGGCGAGTGACGACCTCTTTTCCTTTGTTAAGATTATGTATGTGGCTTTTGGTAAACCGAAAAACTCGCCGACTTCTGGATTTTGAATTTTTTACTCTCTAAAGTTTTTGGTGTACTCTTATATCTGTTTTGATTGAGAAGTGTATGGTATAAATTTGAAATTTGATGATCCGATCTTTACATTTTTTTAATAAAATAAAAGCATATAATTAGACAATCATGGATTTGTTAAAATATACGCCATTGATTAATTCTTATGACTTGGTGCTAATAGCGTTTTATCAGTTTTTTAAAATGCACCTTGTTATCAAAGAATCCAAATTCCGTAAAAAGTGCTGAAAAAAGTAAACACGAGCAATAGAAAAGTTTATACAAAAGTTACCATGAGAAGCAATTGCAAGCGGGCAGGCTGGAAATGAACCGAGTTAAAGTTCAATGTGACTCAACTTGATATTATACGATTCAGTTCAGAACTTGACTCAGTTCCATGTGAAACATTTTTTGCAGTTCTAGATTAAGTTCACAACTTACAAGCGATTCAGTTCAGTTCATCAATTTGAACTACATGAACCAAGCTAGTTCAGGAACCTGGTTCACTAGCTTCCCAATTGTAAAAGCCAAAAATGTCAACTCTTTTTTCTCTACTTCCAGGCTCTGCCTGAGAAAGTAAACATTTTGATCTTGTTTTAAGCAACAAAAAATGTCGCCCATAAGAGGCTCAAAAAGAACGACATTGCAAGGGACCTCCTCATTACTTTTGTAGCTGTAATACCTGGATGTTTAACCTAATCTTCATTGTTAGTCTTGTTAAGCAGCAATGGTAACAAAAAAAATGTGAACTGAGTAATAACACAACAATTTAGTAATCAGAGCTCAAAGCAAGGAAGCATGTCGCCTAAGTTATAACTATTATTACACAAAACTTGAAGCAATAAAATAAAGATTCAAATCTTTAGTAGCTACAGAACACCATCAAATATCAAATATCAAATATCCCTGATAACGAAATCCACCATGAAATATCAAGTTTGGGTTCGTTGATCTAAATTTTATATCTTTATTTCTTTTTAATTCCCCCTACATCGATATGTTGGACTTGACCGGCAAGTGTTGGAGAATCCATAGTGGCATTCTTGCTATTCAATTTAATATGAACGCTAATTGGTTTCGAAGCATCTATAATACCGTATATGTCCTCATGGTCGAGTTTCAACAAAGAATTAAACAAAAAATGAAATTATTTTGCATGTGTATTCACTTCCTAACTATTGACTCACTATTCAGCTGCCTAAAAGAAAAAAAATATAAAACCGGAACAAAATATTACATTCCAGGCATCTATTCATGCAGATGCAGCATGCAACGCTAGAGATCAGCGCGCCAAAATGCTTGCCCATATGCAGATCTGTCAGTAATGCAAAACCCAAATCATTTGACACATGTAACCAGAATGACTTCCTTAGCTCAATTTCAGACTTATTTAGGTGGAGCTTCAAGGAAATGGTCTGGATATCATTCTTGTCATAGAATGTACCAGTCATGAGCCTCTTCTTTCCAGCAACATTTACAATGAGATAGCAGCCAACAAATGCATATGGTACAAAGACGCACTCCCATACAGGTTGCTGAATAATGGAAAAAACCGGTATAGGAGTGAGAACAATGCTATTCAGGCTGTATTTCAAACAAGGTCCGTCTTGATTGATGCATTCTCTTCCTGCAAGGATCCGCGCATAAATAAAATGATCAAGACATGCCATGCAACAGGAAAACAAATAAAAGGTCCGACATACAAATACAAAATGATTAGGATTTGAAAGATAACCATATCATATTAATAATAGGGAATTTAAATATCAACTAGACAGCTTTGATTTGGGTTGGTCAAGATGGCAGTATACTGTACGAATACCCCTGATAAGTCATACTTTTGTTAGGAGGAATAAAAGTGGGGGCAAGGCATGTGGACCCAAATAATAGTTGATAAAAGTAGTTAGTAGGTAGGAATCAGTTAGGATAATCCTAACTGTCTTGTAATAGAATTAGAGAGAGGGCTATCGTTTAAATAAACAGAGGGAGAGAGGAATGGGCATTGAGAGTTTTGTAATTAGAGGAAGATTAGGCCAGAAAAATTCTCTGGAGAGGGAGAGTTACAAGGTCATCTTCCTTATATTCCCTTTTGTGCAAGGATATTTCTTGCTATCTTGAATAAAGACAACTGTGTTTCTGTTTCTTTTCTTGTTCTTTTTTCCAATTTGGTGCCATATATCACAATGTGAAGCATAAAATCAAACTCAAGCAAACAAAGGCAGATTTAAGCTTCAACTCCTTTGTTTGCAGTAAGAAACAAACGTGGGAAATGATATGGGGACCTAATTCAATTGAAACTGTATTTGTGTAAAGAAAATACATATGCAGTATTGCAAACAATACTAGCATGGCTTGAGTAAATGTTGCTTTATTTGTTAAGTGCTGACTTGATCATTTCCTGTTATGGTAATGGCATTCACATAAAACAACAAGATAGATGCAACGATTGGTTGATGGATGCCGATAAAAGACATAATGATCGGCTTTAGTAGGAGGCTTGAACAATAGCGCCAAAGCAGCCAAACCAAGCTCAAGGGAGCTGTTTTTACATTGTCAGGTAAAGATTTACATTGTTCACCAATCCAAACTCCCCAGTAACAAAATCATGTTCTCGCTGTAAACTTCCTGCTATAAATTACCATGCAAGAAGAAATTTTACAATGCCAATGTTGGATAGAAGCTATGGTGAGAAAAATGACCAACAAACGCAATCTTAGCAACTAGAGAATAAGTGCCACTATAGCCAAGGCCAAAAGTTAACATGTAGCAATGGCACCATGTAAACACCCACCAGCAGCCAATGGTAGATTTGCCAACCAGTTTGGAAACCAAATCTGACATACCATTAGAGTTGCTGGGTCAAGGGAACCCAAAAACACAGGGAGATCTTCTTTCATCAACTTAGCAAGGAACCACACTTACGGGTTTTACACCATATTATGACCCAAACAAAACCTTAAGAAATTGGGTCTATAGCTCAATCTAAGAGATTCTTTGGTGCTCATAGAGCAAGAGAAATCTCTTGCTTTCTACCATTCAAAGTGTACTACTTCACCTATGTGAGCCATTATTGTGTCCCACTTCAAATACACTTTCAATGCTATAGCTGAGATAAAACACATTGAATGGTATAGAATAGAACAAGAGAATTCTCTAGTTCTAAGACACCTAATAATTTCTCGGGTCATTCCACTTATATGATCTTCACTAAGTTCATTCCTTTCCAATTTGATACTTCTTCATTCACACTTGAATTACCAACAAGAGCTGAAGGCTTACATCTAATCGATCATAGCTTGATGCCAGCCTGGAGAGGAAAGAGCTTTGTCTGTGGTCTTAGTAATGAAAACATAGGATAAACACAAAACAAAAGTAAAAGATAATCTGAGTTCTCTCTCTCTCCCCTCTCATATTCAATATACACTCTTGCATAAAGCATCATCAAAAGGAGCAATATATGCATAAAAAGTCATCTGACCATCAATTCTGTTCTATGTCTCACCATGAATAAAAGACCTAGAATACACTAGGTAGAAACTCCAAAATAATCCAGGACACAACGAAAATCCTTGGAATAAAATTATAACTGAAAATATAAGTTGTTTCACATTTTATACATAGCAGGCACTTTTATAGGCATAATAAAACTAGACTCACAGCTAAACTATTCTTTTGAAAGTATCCTAATAGGACCCTAATCTTACTATAATTATCATAAATTATCCATAATAAATAAATAAAATCTCTAAAATGATAATTATTAAAGTTATTTTGAAGTCAGTAAAATAATATGACAGACACCTATCTGCATCATTGAGTATAATGCTTACTTGATCCAAAATATTCACTAAATTGTGGTGAATCTAGTTCCTTACACAAGTAGTTCTAGACAAAGTAATGCAGATTGATGATGTTGCAAAAAGTTAATAGACTACAAGAAGGGCATATAATAATCAGATACATACATCCACAGCCTGGAAAGATCTATCCATGGATGACTTCGGAGAAACTTCAGCGCCCGATGTTGACTCATTCTGAGTGATGCCATGAGAGTGCATCTACAAATAACCAACCAAATGAAATGAAGTAGATAAAGTCTAATGAGGTTTATCCAATTAAGAATTGAATAGATAACAGAATATGATAATAAAATATTAAATCAAAACCACCACTATAATTAAGATTCCTGGAAAAAATGAATGAAAATATAAGAGATATCAAACTCTCTTCCACAGTGAGAAAACTTAAAATGTCAGTAGGAGTGCTATGCATCTCTGAAACATGATACAGACTAGATCAAAAACAATAAATGGCGCCTCCCCATGCCACAAATTTTACAATAGGGAAGGAAGAAGAATAGAATTAAAGAATGAAATTTCATCTACTGGATGCATATTATTTGACTAAAAGCTGAGAAATAGATAAAAATTAATTGGTTAGACAAAATAGGCAGGTCATGTGTACGCAGGAAAAGGTGTAATTCAAATCTCAATACTAAGAAATAGAAACTTGAAGTTCACCAGTAAAAAATAATGTCCTAAAAAAAAGCTTTCTTTTCCTCCATATCCTTTCATTAGCATCAATGTATATCTAAGAATGCTTACAAAATGGATATTTATTTAAAGGGGATCTAAAAGATGTACAGTGATAACTGCTAACTGCTAACTGTAGCGAACTCTATAACCAACCTCATCTACCTCCTAACAAGTTATTCACTTTCTGATAGAACCATGGATCCAAACATGGTTCAGGATGGCCCCAAGAAGAAGACCTTACGAGTTTATACCTGTAGGCCTAACACTAAAACCACTCCCCATTAAATCCCGACTAGCGAGGGTGGGATGAAGGCTATTCTTGTACGCAGCCTTACCTTTACATAATTGCAAAGAGGCTATTTCCCGGACCTGTAGGCCTAGAGATTAACTGTAATTAGGAGGGAAACATGTGAGTGGGTAGGGAAAGTTAGTTATATAGAGGGAATATAGATCTGATACAAATGTAAAATGTAACAGAGGAGTGGTACATTATATTCAGTTTCAGCTTTTAGCTTTGGGCCATCGGAGAATATCATTGGCCAGGAGCAAGTACTTCTCTTGCATTTCTCTGTAATTCAATCCTAATTTCATTATCAATACAATATCCTTTTTATATATGGGAACTGTTTCCTATCACTTTAGTAGTGGGAAATATCCATAATCAAACACATTCTAAAGAACCAAATAAATCACTCTTAACAAGAGTTCTGTATTGGGTTAGTTATCTGAACACTTACTTCAGGACCAAGAATAACATTGCAACATAGATGATTAATTTACTATCATCGGAAAAAATATAGCAAGAATGATATTCTTTGTAGAAAAATCTACTGTGCCTCGTTCAACAGTTCTCTGCTCTAGTGGCAGTTTATTGATCACTGGATTGTGCTCCAAGATTAAATCCAATAGTAAATAAAGCTGTAAACAAGTTAGGGTACTGGTGTTTTTGAGATACTAGCATAGATAAAAATTGTCTCTAAATAGAATAAGTACTGGTGACGATAAAATTGCGCAACAAAGTGTCTAACCCATACTAATTGAAACCTAAATTCATCATTGAAGCGAACATAAACAGGTATATGGTTCTTTGTAATCTAGCCTACCCCACATGAATATTTGTTTTCTTGACCATCTTCAAACAGAGATGAGTAGTATGTCGGATCATATATAGCGCCTCCAAGTATCTCATTGGAATCAGAGCGTTGCCTAACTACTGCAGGTGCCACAGGACTCAAGAAACTACTCCTTAAGTCAGAATCTGCTGCTCGAGAAGCTGAGTCCACATAGGAAGCGCCTAACCTATATATTTGAATCCATAACAATGAGGATGATAGCCTCACTACAAAACCAGCAATTTGCATAGCTAGAGTAAGTTGCACTGAAAATATGAAAAATGCTGCGTAATCCTTGGAAGAAATATTCCTGCAAACACACAAAATGCTTTTCGTGAGATATGAATGAAAAACAGAGTCACGATCATTTGTATGATTCTGATAGAGCCTGGTATTTCAGGAAGTGAAAATAATAGAGAAGACAACTAAATAGTAATTATATTGAATCAGAAACAGCGAGAAATAGAAAATATAGAAAGATAAGGGTTATTGGAGAGAACCCTGCTCTCCTACCAAATTTCACCCAATACATGCTTACCTTCCCCTTCTGCTTTCCCTAGTTTTTAAAACAACCTAATAGCAGAATTGGGATCTTCGCTCCACTCAGATGCTGCCAGCTGACATTCCAGAATATACTATCTAAGAGACTCACTTCCTATTGCCACTCCACTATTCTCGACTCTATTCTTCCTAATATACACCTTCTAAATTAGAGTTATATCAATACCGTCCCCATTGAGTTTCACCTTGTCCTCCAGAAATTGTTCTTTCACTTCAACGAAAGAAGAAAGTCAACGGATGTGAAGAAGAGCCTCAAAGAAGGGCATATCCCCTACCTAAAGGTTTTCCAAAAATCTGATACAAGAGCCATTACTCTACTTCAACAAGCCATGAAGGTCAGCGGCATGAAATAGACATATTCCTAAGGAATTATTCTCCAGAGGCTCGAGTGCATTTCAGTGATTCACATCACGTCCCACCCATTCTGGGGTGAATGGGTAATAATCCATATTTGCTCTTTATAACCTGCTGCGATGATGCCACAGGTTACAATAAAGGGAAACGCCATAGTCATTGCTGAACAATTTTACTAATGAGATATATATTATATGGCTATCAAATGAAATGAAAAAAATCTGACAATTCACACTTCTCCTCTCCATGTTTTTCTTTCTAGTCGTTTCCTCCCCTTTCTTAGAGGTGAGGAAAATCATTGCACAAGCAGGCTAAGATTCAATCACCTGGTCTCAACTATAGTCCACAATGGTACATGACAAATTAAATTGCATCATATCGAACCAAAAAGAAAAGAAAAAAAATTGCAAAACGCACCAAATTTCACGAGTGAAGAGAATGAACCAAGAAATATCCAGCAAAATCGCGCAGAAGAGAAGGAATGCATAGGTACGGCCAAGGCTCTGACTGCTACTCTCAATTGCCACCAAAGCGAACAACGCGATTGCAAGATTTATCAGCGATACACCATTGTACGACGCTCCCAGCGATCCAATTAACGCGCACCCAATCTTCAATTATTTTAGATTTTCAAAACTCACATTAACGTACAAATTACAGATAACAATGTTCTCTACGCATTAACAAACAAAATAAAAAGGCGTAGCTAGTGTACCTACCTGAATGTAAAGGAGGATGATAGCGAGTTTCTGAAGCCTATCGTAATCGCGCATCCATGGCTGTATACGGTGTCTCAAATTCAAACAGAATGAACCACAAAGCATCATAAAGATTGTGACCGATTTAGTTTACAATCGAAATCAATCGGAGGAAAAACATGAAATGAAAAACGAATGCATTATCATCCCCTAAGGTTTTCTTTCTATCTATCGAGTACGTTGAGCTTCGTCGTTCACAGTCCGTTTTTCTTCGTCTTCTTTCTCCCTCTCATTCTTTTTTCCCCCCTCTTTCTCGGTTGAAGACAGTACAGCTATACTCAGGCTGTAATTGCAGCCACAGCGATTGCGACTTGTATTGTATCCCCTTTTCTCTCTAC
This sequence comes from Gastrolobium bilobum, assembly GCF_033153095.1. Taxonomy (NCBI): domain Eukaryota; kingdom Viridiplantae; phylum Streptophyta; class Magnoliopsida; order Fabales; family Fabaceae; genus Gastrolobium; species Gastrolobium bilobum. The sequence continues at coordinate 125,487 of NW_026897121.1, read as the reverse complement.
CTGTAAGTCTGTAACCAACTTTTCTCTCGTGCTCTTCTCTCGAAGCAGGTTGTGTTTATTATATGCCAAAATTATTTATATTTTTTAAGAAAGTAAAGGATATTGTAACTATCAATTATTATTATTATTAATGTTATTATCAATTAATTTTATTGTTAGACTGATTATGTTGATTCAACAGTTATATTTATTTTTATCTTTGTATGATTATGATTCTCCATATTTAATATTTTATATTTATTTTCACCTTTGTATGGTTATGATTCTCCGTATTTAATGTGTTCACATTAAATACGAAAAATCATAACCATGTAAAGATAAAAATAAATATAATTGTTGGATCAACATAATTGATCTAACGGTAAAATTGATGGGTAGTAATATTGATGTAACACTAATTGATTGTTACAACTTACAATATCCTACCCTTTAAAAAAATAGTTAAAAATTAAAATTAGTGTTTTTTTATTTAAAATTTAAATTAAAAAAATGATACATTTTCTTACTGTAATTTTTATTGTGTGTCTCTTTCTCTGATTAATTCTGTTTTTAAAAAGGACAAATACAAAATTCTTAATATATATATATATATATATATATATATATATATATATTGAGTTTAATGTTTTTTTTTTTTTTGGAAATAATGTTTATTTTTTTAAACAACATAAAATTATATGTGAGAAAGACACGAGCAATAGAAATCGTGAAAGAGAGAGTGGCTGATTTTTTTTAAAATTTAAAATTTAAATAAAAAATACTAAGATGTAAAATTTAAATTTAAATAAGGGTAGCTCAATTGGCAACTAAGCAAGTGTTTGTTTGGATCAGGAATTCAAACCATGTCTCAAGCAAATTCTTGAAAAAAAATTCGAGTCCAGAGATCATGCCTCTCTCCTGGAACGGGAATTAGTCCCGTCCATCCAATATATATTATACCAACTTATGAAAATAATTTAATAAAAAGTAAACTCATCACCTTAGTCATAAAAAAATATGTCGTTAATTTACTCGTTCTATATTGTAAAAGGTTCGTCTTAAAAGTATAGTATATAAAGTCTATTTAAATACTGAGATCCAATTAATTTTTTTAATATATGACAATGGATTAGTTGCGTACTCAAGTCAATCCAACAATCTATGCTCCCACACATTTGCAACAAATACAAACATTTCCTTAACAGTTTTGAACATCATGAGTTGACAACATTGAGAATGTGAATGAAGATGTCTTATAATTGTTTCCATGTTTTGAAGCTTAACTATGATTTCACTCAATGATGCACTAGGTGCTATGAGGGTATTTACAATAGTTGAGCATATCCCAAATGCAAATGCAATTGTTCCTTACCCCATCAATCTTTTGTTAGGCAAGAACTTCGGCCCCTTCTTTCCCCCTTTCACTCCTGCAACAAGGCCCAAACCTCTTCATCTTCCATTTGCTCATTTCACTGTTTTTTCCTTGTAGGTAAGTGCTTAAATTCATGTCATAATTTAGCAATAACTCCAACACTAGCTCGATCAATAGCAACAGGAAATTCTTCACTAATTCTCTATTTTTTTTTTATTTCTCCATTGATTCATTATTTAATTGATTAATTCGATCAAGTCACAGAATTACATGGATCATAAAATTTTTCCTATCAAATTTTAATATAACTGCATATTTAAGACTTGAACTCTAGATCAGAAGTTAAGTTGAAACATCCTATATCAATTAATGCAAGTACTTTGTGGTTGGGACCTTTCTTTACATCTACAAAACAAATTTTTCAATAGCCACATGCCATTCAACAAAGTGGTTAATTCATGGGCAAATGAAGCCTTTGCGCTTGAGTGTTTCATATTAAGAATTTTCCTACATATATGCAAGTTTTCAACACAACACATTACATGAAATAAATCTAAAATTTATTACTTCACATTAATTTACTACACACTAGTTATTTTTTCTCCCACCACCTGTCTAGGGCATATCAATATTATTTGCACTATTCCATCTCAAGAGCAAATATTCAGTGAACCCGGCTCACGTGTACCCCGGATAAAGAAAAAAGAGAGAAGAGAGAAAAGAAGAAGAAAAAGAGAGAAATAGACTATGCAATTAATTTTCTCATTTCAAACCCATATCTTTGCAAAGCAACTTGTACCATATTATTGATTTTTTCTTTAAGTTTAGGAAGGATGGTTTCATAAATAATATATAACTTTGAAGAAGAAAACAAGCTACAAATAATATGAAATTTGAGAAAGGATGAGAGAATTTCACAATAAATTTAAAGCAAAATAGTGGAAGTAAAATTCTCCATCACAAAAAATTAAAAAATTATCCATCACGGCTTATAAGTTTAGTGAAAAAATGTACTGTAAGTTAATTAATATAATACTTAAATTCTAATAAATGACGATGTAATATTTATTAATGACATAATATATATATATATATATATATATATATATATATATATATTTATATTATTTATTAAACATTAACAGCGGATACTCAAAGAGATGTAATGTAACTATGTAAGGACTAAGGAATATATTTATATTAAATTTCTAAAAAATCCTTATTCCATCTATATATTAAAATAAAAAATTTTCCATGGTGGATTGGCTTTAATTGGAAACATTATTCATGTAGGATTGGCTTTAATTTAAAACATCAAGATTTGCATAGATTAGTTTAATGTCGGCTGAATTTTTTGAGATAAAAAAATACTAAAATTTGCCGGATCATCATTTATATTCGCCAAGACTCTCAAATATATGGTCATGTTAATGGTTAATCACATTAGAGGATTCATAGAGGAACCGAAAGCAGTGTAGAGCAACAAACGCCGCATCAGAAAATGGCAACGACAGATCCGTCGTCCTCTTCAGATTCTCCGACATCAGAATCCGCAGCATCGTTGGCGTCGATTGCAGAGAATCTTCAGCGTTCTGCTATTCAATCTGCTCGTACTGTGCAACACAACTCTTCCAATCGTTTCCGTGCTTTTCAGGTTCCCATAGCCTCTCCTCACTCTTTTCGTTCTCTGTACGTCACCGTTTCGTGGCTCCTTCCATCTCCTTGTTTGTCTGGATTCGTTGCGCAATACGCGATATAGATAACATAAGCTACATTTACCCTATTTGCTGAATTTCATTATTAATTGGTTAGAGGGTGAATGATGAATATAGGGTTTCTATTCCCCTCTTCTTTATTATCTGAAATCAAAGGGAAAGAAGAGGACGAAGAGAAACAAAAAGGAATCCATTCTCTGTTTTTATTTTTATTTTTTTGGGGTCTGTATCTGATGTGCTAGTGCTTAGACTAGCTTTGTCTACTCCAGCTGTTAAGCTGTTGAGTAGTTACAGGTTTGGTTGAGTGGTTAAAGGTCTGTTGAGAATCTGTTAGAGTTAGTTTTGCTGAGCTGGCTTTCTGTTGCTTCAGTTGCAACAGTTACCAGACTCTTGGCTTACAAAGAAGGCTCACATCACACCCCTCTTGCACAGGCATATTCTGACGAGAGGTACTTTCCATTTTCTTTAATTTTGGGTGCAAGATCAAATAGCAGCTCATGCTGAAGTAATGAGGGACCAATTTCAGAATAGCTAGTTGATGGTGGTTTTACAATATACTTGTGACCACATCTTATATTCATTTGCTGAACCTCTTAAGTTGTAATGAACCTGTTAGAATATTAGGAATTATTGTTCTAGGACTAATATTATACTAGAAGTGTTATTGAGCTAGGTTTTAACCTGTTGTATTATACTTATACTGAACCTTGAACATCAATATAAACAAATAAAAGTAGTAAGTTATGTGTTATATTATTTCATAACATCATGATTATTCAGAGTCTTCCTGGTTGAATCAGGCTTGTCAGTAGGGGCTGGAGTTACCAGAATAGTGGCAGAGCAAACCTTTGTCACTCCCAAACCCTAGTCACAAGGTGTTTTTGCGTCGCAGCCATTGTGGCTGCTATAGTGCAGTGTATTGAAATCTGAAATATATTTTTTTCTGACTTTTTGAAGAGAAGTTTGTTTTGCTCTTATTTAAACTAACAGATTTCTGTTTCATTCTCACTTAATCTACACAACTATCTGTTTTTTCCTCACTTAAACTCACTTGCTTCCATTGATTGAGGGAGTTTTGGTCTCCCATGACCCATCACGTATATAAATCAGTTTTGAGGGTTTGCGGAAGCTGTCTTTTGCACTAAATCGTGCACAAAACAAAAAAATGAAAATACTGGGCAAGTTTCATTTTGTTCTTGTTTTTGAAAATTATTTCATTTAATTATTTCTTAGAATCATCTTGTAGAATAAAAATATCAAAACACTTGTTTGATGAATTTTGTTTTGAGAGTAAGTTTTGAAAGCTTGAGGATGCTTTGGAAGAAATGGTAGAGGAGATTGTGGATGGTGGTGGTTTGAAGTGAGAGTTGAGAATCTATGAAAACAAGTTAAAGAAAACAAAAACAACTAAAATGTGTATTTGTTTTCCAATTCTAAATTTTTTTTATGGAAAACAAGTTTTCAAATTAATAAGATAAAAACAAGTATCCAAACAGGTTTTTTTTTCTTTTGTTGTTTTAGTTTTTGAAAACTGAAAACCGTTTTCAAAAACAGAAATCAAACACAGCCACTGTTTCCTGTTTTTAGAGAATGAAAATACTGAAAATATTTCCTGTTTCACAGCAAACAGCATGTCAAAATCGCATATTCTCAATACATTCTATGTTATCAAAACTTTCTTCCATGAAAGGTGGTTCGTTTTGATGCAGGAGCCCAAGCTGGTACATGCATGCTATCAATTGCACCAATGCCATTCTACATTTGAAACACGAATAATAATTTAGTATACAAACATTTATACATTTATTAAATATTAGAAGTTATGTATAGATATGTACCTTAAAGCAAGGAAATTATTTTTGGTTATCCATGACTTGTGGATGAGTAGTTGTCCGATTTCTTTGTCGAATAATGTTTCTACCAGCTTGCAGACTGTCCTTAAAACTATTTTAAACCATTTGCTTACAGTATGTAGGGAATGTTGTAAGTGTTAAGCAACGACTTGATGATGCAAATTATGACGTACTATGATTAAGAATATTGCAACTCCTTCCTGTCCTTATTGCTCTTATTTTATTTTATTTTACTTTTTTTGCCGTCTCTCAAATTTCCAACATCCTTCAAAGTATCACAAAAACTCATAAACGCATGCTTCTCCATTCCAAAACTGCCATTATATCTAACTGCATGACCAGCCAAGAAATCAACAGTATACATCTTCCCTAATCCCTATTAACATAGAAGACCTACATGGTGTCTTACTAGTAAAACTTTTCTCATAAACAAAGGGACTACACCCAAACAATAAAATTATAATTATAATTTTATCTCCTGATTCTGTGTATATTCATACATAAAATTTTAAAGTCTGAACTAGTTATAATTGTTAGAAATTGTAATTGAAATTATAATTCCAAACATGAATTTTGCTTATTTTATCCAAAAGAGCCTAGTACATATTTGATCAGATTCAATCCAGGAGCCCAAGACATATTGGATCAGGTTCAATCCAGAAACACCTAATAACATACTGTCATATGGTTTAACCTGCTAAACCTGTCTGAAGTTATGAAGCATGATTTATTTGCTTTCAGATCATATAAGGCCTGCACTAACAATCATTGATATATAAGAAAAGGTTTAACGTTTCTCCAGTGATTGGAGATAAAGTTATCTTCAGTGAGTTCAAAACGACGTCGTTTTGGGGTTGAAAAAAAGGTATTTTTGTAATTCTAATTTATTCTAGAGTTATATTAGTCTTTATCATTATAATTTTGTAATCTTCCAACCCTAAAACGACGTCGTTTTGGGCTCACTGGAGATATATCTCCAGTGACCGGAGATATATTAAACCCAATAAGAAAATGATAAACAAAGTCAAATCATTTTAAAGATCAAAACAAAATTATTTCATTATATTTTTTAAATAGTGAATAAATGGAAGGTACTATCTTTCATTTACTTTTTAATTTTTTGTAAGGGGTTGTTGGGGTCCTAGTATATGCTTTCTACTCTTGTTTATACAGAATCTCTTTTTGTCTAATGCTATAGCTTCTTTTCATGCCCTCTTATTTTTTTATTTTTTTTTCATGTTCTATATTGTATTAATTTGGGAAATTCCTGACCATGTGTGATCACTTTTTATCCCTCAATAAAATTTGAATGGCTCCCAAACTCATCCAGGTTATGTATGATTCTTTTGCAGAATTTTTTACCAGAAGCAGTGTCACAGTATAGAACTTACGAAGATGCTTTCTTCAATAAAGTTAAAGGTGATTAAAAATGGATATTATTGATCTGTGAGTGATGGGTGTGTCCTTCAACTTTGAAGCACTTTTGATGGTTCGGTATAAAGGTTTTGGCAAAATTGCTGTAGTTTGTAATTTATGCAGTCATTTTATTCATTTGGTTGGAGCAAAATGCTTGCATTTCTAAGGATTTCTCTTTGTCCCTAATCTTGTTATGGCATAGGCCTCTATTTGGTGTTCAATTCATAATTGTTTCTTCAGGGAGGGGTTTACCCTTACTGATATGCAGAAAGATCAGGCAGCTTTGCTACATTTTGAGTCTTCACAATGCACATGGTTTTGTTGTACTATGTTTTGTTGCACAAATTCTGAGCCTAGTTGTGAAAGACTATAGCGTTTGGAGGATTTCTATGATAAATTTTATACTTTCCATAAAAAAACTGAATACTATCGATCTTATTTCTAAATTTTTTTTTCTTAGATGAATTAACACTGAATGATATCAACCATAGAAACAACATAATTGTTCCTGCTTTGCAGTAATCTTTTATGTGTATATTATTGATTTATGATCTTAACCCTTTTGTAGATGGATTGATGGTTGCAACGGAGCATCCAGCTTTAGGAGTTGGTTTTGCTATTTCTGCCGCCCTTCTTGTTATGCGAGGTTTTTTTTCCCCATTATTTCCACTTACAAGTAGCAAAATTTTTTTTGTGATACCACTCAGATTTTTTTTAAAGGTTCTATTCATGATTTTCGCATCTTTAACTTTGCCAAATTCTCTTGTGATAGACAATTGAGATTTAAATATATTATCATGATCCAATTTATTATACTGTGGCCAAACTTGGGAAAATAATGCAGGATCAATGCTTTTTTTTTTTTTTTTTTAGTTATTTCCTTGACTTTCCTTTCTATTTTGTCTTTAATGTAGTTTTTATTATACTAAGTAGTCACGCGACTAGCATTTGACCTTTTGATGACTAGCAAGCTGAGTTTAGATCAGATTTTAATAATTTGGATTGGATTCGGTAATATACAGTTAACCTGGTGGCTGGTATAAATAGCTCTTAGGAGTATTCAGCTTTCATACGATATATTTTCCCTTATTTCAAATCATAATTCTGTTAAGAAGCTGCTGTTTTCCATGTTTCTTGCTTCAAATGTTATCAAAGCCATGTTGAGGTTTACAGTATAGTTTGGTTTGTTGTGGCATATGCTTGAAGATTTTTCGTGTGTAATACATGCTTTGAAATGACAAGCATCATGTGGGAACCTGGATGGAAAATCAAGAAGGCAATCTCAACCTTGTAGGCAATGTGGAAGTTAGAGTAAGACACTGTTGTAGTCCTCCACCAATCTATTATATTTATTCTGATAAATCGTAGATCAGCAAAAGGCACTGGATATCCCAGAGTTTTCAATACAAGTTAGGTGGGCTTATGTGCTGTTCATACTTCAAGTCCAAGGGGCACTTGCTTGAGAGGGCGTATTAGATATAAAACCATTCATGTGCTTTAACTCAACAGTTTAAGCTTTTGGGGTGGTTGGTACATAAAATTGTATTAGAACCTCTATGACCAAGTGGTCTAGAATTCGATTCTTGTTGCCCTCATTCTTCTAATAAGGAGTTGAATTTAAGCACAAGATAGGTGGGTTTGTACATTGTCTACGCTACAAGCGTAAAAGACTCTTGTTTGAGGAGGCATGGTAGAGATTTATATAAAATCATTCATGTGTTCTCATTTAATTGCACATGAATGGTTTTATATTACATCTCTAACCATGCTCAAATGCATTGATTAATCCATGTAGCGGACCCCACATAGTGGGGTATAACTCGGCTGTTGTTGTTGCATATCTTTCTTGGAAAATGTAATCAATATGACTCTTTTGTACTATATTGCTTATGATTCAAACCAGTTTTATCTAATTCTGTTTTCTGTGTCTCAAGTCTCAACTGATTTTGTAAATTTTCTCTTGAATGTTATTTTCTAGTTTAGTTTTTAAGTACTTTTTGTTTTGCAGCTCCAAGAAGGTTTCTGTTTCGTAATACATTGGGCCGATTTCAGAGTGAGGAGGTATTTTTTAGTTGAACAACCAAGATGCATCCCTAACTTATGTTCTTACATACTGCTCCTCTCAATTTGTGATGCATAACCTGCTCTTTCCTTATCTTGTAACTTGATATCGAGGACATTCTATCTTAAGCTTTTGTTTTGTATTAAGAGTTGTAATATTTCTCTAGTGCATATTCTGTTGTTTCTTTCACCTTCTTACGTGAATACTTGTAAAGGCACGGTATGCTAGTGCTGAGAAGAATGTGAAGGACTTGAGCCTTTCAGTAGATCTATTGAAGAAGGAGAGCATAAAATTGCTTCAAAGGACAGCTCTAGCTGAGAAGGAAATGAAGTATGGGCGTAACGAACTCATGTATGTATTATCAGTTAAGGAAAGGATATCTGAGTTATTTGATTACAGCTGAATTATGCCTGATTGCCTGAATATTTAATTTCAATAATGTATAGGAGTGCTGGAACCCAATTTCAAAAGCTGGCAAAATCATCGTACAAGGTTGAAGCCCGAGCTGCTGGTATGCTATCTTTTATATTTTTTTTGAGAAAATAACCAAAATGTAACTTCTGATAGAATATTTACCATTAAGAAAAATATTCATATTTTTTTATGCATAAAATAGTCATATTTTAATCACACTTTTTATACAGAAAATTAATACATTTTGTTCATTCCCTGTCTTTTTTTATTATTATTTTTTCTTTTGTAATTCTCCCTTTCATATTTTCTTTGGGTATGTGTCATATCAATTATCGCACTGGAACTTACACTTTTTTTATCATGCTGCAGATTTAATAGACAGGCTGCGGGATATACCTAGTCGTGAATCTCTGGCACTCCGAGCTGAGGCAAGGCTATGACTTTTGTTTGTCTTTCTGTTGTTTCCCAAAAGTTCAGTCATCTTAAATTACTCATTGTTTTCTCTCTGCCACAAACACGTGATTAGGTTGCCTCTATGGCTTCAATTTTGAAGCGACAGAGATCTGCAGTGGACAAACGGATAATGAAGATTTCCGAGTTAGGGGTTCCTGTGTGAATTGGTGGACAGGTTTTGGACCTTCTCTTAATGCACATCCATCTCAGTCATCGCAATTTTCTTGAATAAGTTCTGTTGAGGACGTACATAGCTGTACGTATAATGCAGACCCATTTCTTGGGCCATCTCTTTTATTTAGTCAATTAAGTGAATAGGTAGCTATCCTTAATAAAGTTGTAACTTGAAAATGTTTTTTTTGAATATTACAACTTTACAGCAATTCAAGTATAAAGAGACATATTCTCATTGTTCGCAACTGTTAAGAATCGGCGAGTGAATACCCCATATAATTATGCATCTTCTAGGACTCACAAAACCCAGCCACGTTTTAAAAAAAATGTGATTAATTTAGCGTGTGTTTGGTTCAGTTTTATGAAACTACATGAAGTTTGTTCAGTTTTTATTTCCATGATATATATGAGTGGATCTTAATTTATTGTTTATATTTATTTGATGATGTTTCTTTATTGATTTTTAAGTCGATTTTATATTATTTGAGCCATGAAAACAAAAAGAAACCTTCGCATATAGCTTTATAGATCATCACTTACAGTCATAATTACATATAACCAATCCTATCATTGTTCATGAGTAAAAATTGAATCTAAAAACCTGAGTCAACACTAAATTGAGATTATCTCAAGAGAATAGTTTAGCAATGGCAGGAGATGCGTGACTCGATGTATGTCTCTATGTTCAAATCTTAATTATGTCAATTTCATGGTCACATCTTATGTCATATCTATAAGGATGTAAACAGACTTAAACCAGGCCAAGTACTTGAGTTTAGGTTTGGATTGCCAAAAAAAAAAACGACAATCAAGTTTGACTCCTTGAATTTGTTTATAATTTATTTATTTTTTGTTAAATATCTTGAGATATTTTAAGTTTATTAATTTGATATATGTATATATATTTATATCAGAAGGTAAAGTAAGTATAAAACAGAATAAAAGACATTTAAATATGAAAATTAAGTAATAAAAATTGAAATGAATAATCTCATGTGTTAATTAACATGATAATGTTATGTGAGAGTATTCTAACCAATACTTTTATCTTGGATGCTAAAAATTGGCTGGAAAATAGCTTTAGGAAGATTTTCACTAAATGACTATTTTTCTTTTATCACTTTAATTTCTTCTAACTTAACTATTGCTCCAATTCAAGTCAATTGTCCTACAAAATAAGAAAAAGTTATTCACATGAGTTAATAATTCAAACTTCATATTTTTTTAATCAAATAACTCATGCTTTTGACTATATATATAAGAGTGATTTTAGTCTTTAAAAATCATAATAAATTATGAGTTTATCAAATCATGTGAATGAACGGTGATAATTTTATAATTACATGTTCCGATATTTTTTTTTCTCTCTTCCTTTATTATCATTGTTTCATTTTATATGATTAGAGACACGTGATCATGTTAATTAGCAGTATTTACTCTCAATAAGAATATATAAAATATTATACGCACACCCCTTTTATGAGTTTTATCCCTTTGTTATATAAGCCTAAGATTAAGAATAATTACTAATTGACTCGAGGGGTGAAAAGCTGACAATATCAGATGGATCTGCGAAGAGGGTTGTTTAATGATATAGACATCGGGGGATACGTCCTTGTGACTCGAACTAACAGCAAGAAAGCCACTCGAGTCTCGATCTCACTCACCGCGATTAGGATTTAGGTTAGTGGAGGGAGGGTTTTGTATTGTAACCGACGACGATACCGTCTTGTGTTGTGTTGTGTTGTTGAAGTCGCAAGTTGCAACAAAGCCCTACTACGATTTTCTGTTACACACACCCCCAACCAACCACCCACCCAAGATGATGTCATCACACGCGCGCGGTGTGAAGTATTAGTCAGATCTGTTTGCGAGTTCGAAATTAATCAGAGTTATTGATGGAGGGGAACTCGGGAGGGGGAAGTGGTGGTGGCGGCGGCGGCGGAGGAGGAGGAGGAGGAGGAGGTGGGAATGACGTGGAGCTGCTTTGTAAAACGCTGCAGGTGGAGCACAAGCTGTTCTACTTCGATCTGAAGGAGAACCCTCGTGGTCGATACCTTAAGATATCGGAGAAGACTTCTGCTACTCGGTCCACCATCATCGTCCCTTCCACTGGCATTTCCTGGTTCCTCGATCTCTTCAATTACTATGTTAACTCCGACGATCAAGACCTCTTTAGCAAGGAATTGCAGCTCGATACCAAGGTAACACTAACCCAACCCTCTTCAATTCTCTCTTTCTCTCTCTCTCTTGGTATTTTTCTAATTTCTTCCTTTTCAGGTTTTCTACTTCGACATTGGGGAGAATAGGAGGGGCCGTTTTTTGAAGGTACTTACTTACTTGCTTACTAACCACTGTCTTCTCTTTCTGTAACAACCTTCTCTAATGCTGTACTCACTCTTCAAAAAAAAAAAAAAAAGCTTTTCTATATTGTCACCTAATGAAGGTCAAATTTTGCAATTGCCAATTTTAGCGTTTTTTTATTCCGTGAGCAATAAGGAAATTTAATTATGGTAATTAAGGGGTTGGTCAACCCAACTCATGTGTAAAAGAGGAAATCTTTAAAGTATTTGGCATTTACAACTTATTTGTTCATCAGAAAGAGCTCAATGCATAATGGGTGGGGATATTAATAACCTTGGGAATGGATCATCTCGTGTCTCTTTTCAACATGACCATGTAATATGGAAAATCTCAATCATTCATTGGTATATCAACAGTCACTATTTTAATAACAAAGCTCGTAATGATCATTTTAATTAATCTATCGATATATGGTTGAGATTTTCCACATGACGAGGTCATGCTGAAAAAAGAAATGAGATGATCCAGATTTGTTATTAAAGCTAGTAAAAGGAAACGGAGATTATAATTTGGGTTTGTGTGGTAAACGTTGGGCGTCTTGTTTGACATTTGGAATGTGTTTGCTTGAAATGCATAATACTACTGTAAGCTCTAGGGATTTCACCACTTTCCCCGGTCATAGTGGTGGATAGAGGGAATAAATTGTGCTTTGTGGATTTTTATTAAATTATTTTGATAGCAGTGAAAAAAAAAAAAAAAAAGTTTGCATGTCAACATTTTGGATTTGTGTGGCTTGAACTCTGCAAGTAAAGCCCTGTTTATGATTAAGAAAAGGAGAAGGTAATACAATTAAGTTCATGTAGAAGTCATGTGATGGCAGAATTTCTTATTTGTCTTAGCCCTTAGAGCCCGTTTGTTTCTGCTTTTTAAAAAAGTAACTTTTATCCAGTGTTTTAAAACTCGGACCGGTCATTGAACCGGTCGAGGTACTGGGTCACTGGTTCAACCGGGTTCAACCGGTTTTACTGTTCACATGTTAAAAATATAAAAATATTACTTATATTAATAAAAATTCACATAAGAAAACTATCTATGAGCTTCAAAAAATAAATTGGTTTTCAATGATAGCAAATATTATATACTTCTAAGCTTCTAGCTCTAGACCGTTGAGATGAGATCATGAGACCATTAGTGTTTATCACCACTTAACTTCATGAGATCATTATAAGATGCAACTAAATTACATAAACGAACTACACTAATCTAAAATACCTTATTATTTTCACCTTACTTTTAATCATATTCATCAAAAAATATGAATATGATTTAATTCAAGAGTTCTTATCAACAAAAAAAAAAAATTTACCAAAAAAAAAGGAAAAACCGGTTTAACCCGAGTCAACCGGGTCGCCGGGTCACCGGGTTTCGGACGGGTCAACCGGTCCAATCCGGGCTGACTGCATAACCGGTCTAACTACCCGCTCGGACCGGGGAACCCACCGAGTCCCGGGTTGACCCGGCCAGTCCGAGCCGGGTTTTAAAACACTGCTTTTATCTCTTCCTTATTTTAAAAGTGTTTTTTATAAAAGATAAAGCTATTTATATTTTTATAAAAATATTTAGTTTTTAAAAAAAATATTTAACTTTTGACTTCTGCTTTTTTTACAAGTTAAAATGTTTAGCTTCTGAACAAAGTAGATTTTTGGCTTTTTTTGTGACTTCTTCTTTTTTTAAAAGCAGACATTTAAATTAACTAAAAATGAGAAGTGCTTTTTTTCAAGAAAAAAGTAGCTTTTGGAGAAAAAAAAGCCCATCCAAACAGGCTCTTAGGCTTTGACTTGTGAAGCTTAGTTTAGATGTTTGATTGATAATTTTTGTTAGGGTTGCTTCTTAGGGATTTGTTGTATGCTAAAACGCCAAAAATCATGATGAACTTTGCCTTCTGGCACCCTCTCAACCTTCAACCTGTATAAATCACATCACGCCACTTATAATATACCTACATAATTGTTCAATCTGCAACTTCTATATTCAATACATCGACAGAGTTAGCAATCCACTCCTATCTGAAGTCAGTTGGCAAGATGAAGGGCTTTTCTGAGTATCTTTGCAGTGGACTTTAGATCTACAAATGTGAGCAACATATATTATGGTCTTTTGCTACAACCTTAGCCTCTCTGCCTACAGTAGTTATCTAAATATTATGTTTGAGGGCTTCTTAGGTTGAAAGTTTGGGACACTTCATTGTTTGGCTGGCTTTCTGAATTTACAAATAACCTGAAGCAATCTCAAGCATTTGTTGAATGTCACTTGCTTGAACAAGCTCTGACAAGCATTGAAACTCTGAATACACTAAATTTACTTGCAAATTTCATATGTAAGCTGTAAAATCTTCTCTACCCATTGCGTCTCTGTCTTTCACTGTGAAACGTGTCTGAATCTCTTTTTTCTTTGTTTTTCTTGTTAACGTAAATCCTTGAAGAGGTTTGCACTTTCTTTTTCTTGTCCATTAGCATTCAATAATTTGGCATTAATTGATTGAATTAGAGATTGCATCGTTGCAGTTCTTGATTGTCCCTCTATTTCACAGGTGATCAAGGGATGTGACATTTTCCTTTAGAATATTTTCGTTCTGGACATTAGGCATTCCACTGTTAAGAGATGATTAAGTTCTGGATAGATAGATTGCCATCTCCATGATCCTTACCCTCAAATTGATCCCGTGATTGTCAGAGGACAAATTTTATGTAAGAAGCAGTATAATAGGGCTATGGACAAAGATGCAATAAGTAAGAGAAAAGGGGGAAAACAGAGACACTCCCTGTAAAAGTCATTCCATTATTTGTGCTTGTGTTAGCAAAGGGATTACTGTCTCCATTGTTGGCAAATTGGGTGATCATTTATGTCATTATAGTATCTTAGTTGCATGTTTAACTCAGTTGTGCACTCCTGGAAAAAAGGTCGTTCTTGTCATGACCCTTCTGAATACACTGCATGCGTACTAACTTCTATTCTGTAAGTAGCAGACATTCCTTCTCCTCTTCCAAATCCTGTTCCTCCCTTAATTCAACTTCTAACTCCAAGATAGAGTTTGACAATCAAGGAATCCTCTGTAAAGTCACTCCCTGTGAAAGTCACTCCGTTATTTGTATTTTTGTGTTAGCCAAGGGTTTAACGCCTCAATTGTTGACAAATTGGGTGATCATTTGTGTCATTATAATAGTATCTTAGTTGCATGTTTAACTCAGCTGTGCACCCCCGGAAAGATTATCATTCTTGGCATGACCCTTCTGAATAGATTGTTTGCATACTAACTTCTCCTATTCCCTAAGCAGCAGACATTCCTTCTCCTCCTCTTCCTCCTCAAAATCTTGTTCCTCCCTTAATTCCTTTCTAACTTCAAGACAGAGTTTGACAATCAAGGAATCCTCTCCTTTATTGCCCAGTACACTAAATATTGATATTGACCTTTTATCTTGTCTGTGTAAAATCTTCTGTATTCAGTATTTAAGTGGTATCTTCTATGTCCCCTTTTATTCTTATTGCCAGATTGTATTTCATATCTAGTGCCTGCCCTAGTATAACTGAAGTGCTTACAATGTGGGTCTGAGGGTAGGAAGGGTGTGAAAGGCTTTGAAGACCAGGTGATTATTTTGTTTTGGAAGTTTTGGGATGTTGGTGTTGTTGGGTGCTGTCTGTTTTTTGCATGTGATAGTACACAACAAAAGAACTGTTTCTATTTTTGGTGCAACCATATTTATTATTCTCACCAAACGAATGTACAAAATCAAGCTTTGAAGCATGCATCATTGTGGAACATAGGAAGAACAGTAAAACCAGTCTGCACTACAAAACAGTAGCTATGCAGTCAACTAGAATATTCTGTAATTCCTCCATCTTCTATATAGGTCCCTGTTAATATATTTGCATTTTAATTTGACAAATTCAATCCCTAAGTAACATATACAGAAACTTTTGCAAATAACACTGGTAATTGGTGTTTCCTAATAACTAAAATTGTTTCAATGAGGCTACATGAAGTCCCTCATGAAATTTGTTATCTTGTTTTGCATCTTTTTGGGTTTACTGATTTTTACATTTAATTTTGAAGTTTCTGTCTTGTGAAGAATATTACCTGTATGTTTATTTTGTTTCAAGATAATGATTATAATTTATTGTGTAAAGGTGTCTGAAGCTTCTGTCAGCAGAAATCGTAGCACTATCATTGTTCCTGCAGGAAGCTCCAGGGATGAAGGGTGGGCAGCATTCAGGAACATTTTGGCAGAGATCAATGAAGCCTCGAGGCTTTTCATTCTCCCCAATCAGGTTTCCTTCTTTTGCAAGTAGACATTTTTTTTCCTGCTTAGCCACTAGAATTTTTCTAGTTGTCTTATGTGATCTATTGTATCTCATCTGATTGATTGCATTCCTCAACAGCAAAATTCCGAATCCTCAGAACGTCTTGTTGGACTTTCGGATGATGTTGGTGCTGGCTTCATATCTGGTCATAGTAGTCAACCTGCCACCTCTTCTGAGTTGAATGTGGACAGGTCTGTTGATTTGCCAGCTCAGGATGAAATTGGGAACTTGGGGGTCTCAAAAGTGATCAGGGCTGATCAAAAAAGATTCTTCTTTGATCTTGGGAGCAATAACAGGGGTCATTTCTTAAGAATATCAGAGGTGTTCTGCCATTATCGTTTTATCCTTTTCCTTTATTATGTTTTAGTGTGGGAAGAGGATTTTGTTCTGTTAATTTTTGTTATTTCATTGCAGGTTGCAGGTTCTGATCGATCCTCCATCATTCTTCCTCTGTCAGGGCTCAAGCAGTTTCATGAGATTGTTGGTCACTTTGTGGAAATCACCAAGGACCGAATTGAGGGAATGACAGTTGCTAATGTACGCACAGTTGATCCCCCTCAAAGATGAATGCCAACTTGGGGTTTTCTGTTACAATAAGTAGTCCCTCTCTGCCAGGGTTTCGTTAGGGATACCAATGGGTGTCATCTGAGTCTTATTTGTACTTTTTTATGTCTTATTCGTGCTTTTTTATTTTTTTCTCCTCAGTCTCTTTCTCCTTCTCATATTGTTCTTCCATTAATGCTTTTGAAATAATCCAAACTCTGGTTGATCAGTAGAATAATTGGAATTGCTGGGCAAGGTTTATAGGAATAGGAAATAACGGAAGAAAAGTGAACAAAGACTTGTACTTATTTGGATAGTTTGGCACCCGTGCTATATTTTGTAATAATGCTTGTTTGATTGTTTATTATGCTTTCATTCACGGTTTTCACATGCATTTAAGTTCCCAGACATGAGGAAATTAAAAAAAAAAAGTTCCCAGACATGCTGAGCAATCAATCGTTATACTTACCAGATTTTAGGTTTGGTGATTTAGCTATTTTATAGGTTTTGGTTTCCATCTTGATGAACTTAGCATTGATAATGAAATCTGTTCTGTAGTCATTTATCTGATTTGTGCGGATTAAACACTTACCTTAGATGGAATGAAATGGAAGGTAGCGAAGTTACATCCATTATCTTGTCGGCGAAACATGAGTGTGGGAATTCCTATTATGAAATTACTGGAGATTTACTTAGGGTGGGAATTAACTTTCAACGCTCTATCTCCAATATCTCCCAATTCTTCTGGCACCGAGCTCTCGATTTTTGCCATGGCGTATTATTTTCCATTTGCTTTATAATTGTAAAATTACATAAAAAAAATACAATAAAATTTCAATAAAATAGAAAATATAATAAATGTAAGCTTAAAACATCAACAAATTTAAGTGTATTTTAAAAAATTCAAAATTGTAAAAGAAATTAATTTTTTGCATTTAATTTTAAATTTATTT
The DNA here is from genome assembly GCF_033153095.1 of Gastrolobium bilobum. NCBI lineage: Eukaryota > Viridiplantae > Streptophyta > Magnoliopsida > Fabales > Fabaceae > Gastrolobium > Gastrolobium bilobum. Next base: position 107,890 of record NW_026897121.1, on the reverse strand, counting down.
CATTAATAACTGAAAAAGACAAAATAAACTTGCAATCTACTTCATAACATATTTTTTTTATCGTTGTTCTTGTTTTTGTGGAAAAATAACTCCGAACTTCGGGCACCGGATGGGACCTTCAAATTCTGAGAGAAATTACCATCCTTAATGTAAAGAAGAGGGAAGGAAACTAGTTTTTACTTTCTTTCTTTTTCTGGGTTATATTTCTTTATGGGTTTAATATCTTTCTAGACACTAGAAATAAAATTATCTCATTTATAATGATAAAATTTAATATGGCTTTAGAATAAATTACAATTACAAAAATACATTTCTTTCAACCACAAAATGATATTGTTTCTGAATTATTAGATAACTTATAGCTAGTGACATCGAGAAACATTAAATCATTTTTTTATACAAAGGCTTTTATTGAAATATGTTTAAAGATATTTTGAAAGGAAAAAAAATTATGAATACATTTTACATTATCTGTTTGGGGTATTAATGATATAAAGAATGAAAAGTAAGTATTTTTTTTTGGTAAACATGAAAAGTAAGTATTTAATATTTAACTTTAAGTTTATTAAATAAGTTATTTTTCAAAATTAGAAAGTAAAAAAAATATAATATATAAGATTATAATATTGTATGTAAATCATCCCATCGTCATTCTTCAAACTTAATTTAAATAAAAATTGAGGTGAAACATAGATTACAGTCATGAAGTTTGTTTAATGTTCAGCAGAAAACTACCCATGCCATGTGCGTGTCATATGAGTGGGTAATAAAAAATAAATTAAACTCTATGTACTACAAACGAAAACTGAATAAACTTCAAGGGGATTATATGTGAGGGGATCATCACCAATGAGTGAGTAAGATCAACCACATCGAATTGGTCAAATACTATCTTTTTACTTAACTTATTATCAATTAATTAATTTGATTCACACTTGAATATCCCAATAATTATATGTTACCCAAGCAAATTTTAGTATACTAGGCCAAACCGGAGGGTTGTAATTTTTTATCTTAAAAATTAATTATGGTGATTAATTGGTCCCTGAAAGATGTGATCAACTTCAAATTATTGACAAGTAATATTAATCTTATATGTGGTTCTTGTGAGATTACTCTGTAATTCCAATTAGTGAGATTGTTATGTGTTCGGTTTAAGTTATCAGAGTTGCTTCGCTTATATGGTATGTTAAGTGTCTAAATGCCACATGCCCTTTCCTATATGGCACGATAAGTTTGACAACTAAGTTATATTAGTTCTTGTAAGATTGAAAAGTCAATTATATAAATTCCCTAATATTGTTTAGGCCTCTGTATCCAAAATCCTTCCCCAGAGTAAGTTTTTAGTAAATACTTAATAATGACATGTAATTAATTATTCTTCTATTGGTATGCAAAATGGTGTAAGTCAATACAAGTTATATAAAATTTATTAAGTTAATTTTTAAAATAATATTGACACAATGAGAATTTGTCTAATTTGGAAATCATGACCACAATAAAACAATTATGAAATGGAAATTTCATTTCAAGAAAAATTCTTTTCAAATTATTCCTTGCAAGTGGCGTTTGTTTTTTTTAAGGAAGTTATGCGTCCTAAATCCTAATGTATACCGTGGTTACAAGACAGCAATTAAATTGCCGTGAGAAAGGGAATAACGTATAAAAATAAAAGAAGTTTAGTTTTTCTACGTTTGGTTTCTAACCTCAAATGACAAAACAGCAAGAGAAAAATTCGAAAACGAAGAATAGATAGAAAGTCAAAGAGTGAAACACACGCACGAGTGGTGGAGCGATAAACAAGGTGCAACAAAGGTGGAGATCGACCGGCTGAGAGACAAGTTCGGCAAAACAAACCTTTTACGGTTTAAAAAAGGTTAGCACATATTGGAATATAAAAGGGAAGGGTTAAACAAGCAATCTATCTTCTTCCAAAAGAAGAAAAAGGGAAGGAGATAGGAAAGGGTTGAATATATATAGAAAATATATATATACAAACAAAACAAAACCAAAAAACCAAAATAAAAAAATAAAAAAAATGAATCGTGGGGCGATGTATTTATTGATGCTTTGCCTCCTAGCTGGAGCGGTAAGGGGTGAAGACCCTTATCTTTTCTTCACATGGAACGTTACATATGGGACCATTGCTCCTCTTGGTATCCCGCAACAAGGAATTCTCATCAACGGTCAATTCCCGGGACCAGAAATCAACTCCACTAGCAACAACAACGTTGTTGTTAACGTTTTCAACAACCTAGACGAGCCACTTCTTTTCACATGGAGTGGGGTCCAACAAAGGAAAAACTCATGGCAAGATGGTACATTGGGAACACAATGTCCCATTGCCCCTGGCACTAACTACACTTACCACTTCCAAGTGAAGGACCAGATTGGAAGCTACTTCTATTACCCAACCACAGGGTTACATAGATCCGCTGGTGGCTTCGGTGGTCTTAAAATCAATAGCAGGTTGTTGATTCCTGTCCCTTATGCTGATCCCGCTGATGAATATTGGGTTCTCGCCGGTGATTGGTACGCTAAAAGCCACACCATTTTGAAGAAGTTTTTGGACAGTGGTCGTTCTCTTGGAAGACCTGAAGGTGTTCACATTAACGGTAAAAACGGTGCGTCGGAACCGCTTTACACAATGGAGCCTGGTAAGACTTATAAATACAGAATCTGCAACGTTGGTCTTAAGGACTCACTTAACTTCAGGATTCAAGGACACCCCATGAAGCTTGTTGAGATGGAAGGGTCCCACACCGTTCAGAATGACTATGACTCTCTTGATGTCCACGTGGGACAATGCTTCTCTGTCCTCGTAACCGCCGACAAGGAGCCAAAGGATTATCACATGGTCGCCTCCACGCGCTTCACCAAGAAGGTTCTCACCGCCACCGGTTTAATCCGTTACACTAACGGCGTTGGTTCTGCTTCCAATGTGCTCCCTCCCGCACCTGTTGGTTGGGCTTGGTCTTTGAACCAATTCAGGTCATTCCGTTGGAACCTAACCGCTAGTGCTGCAAGGCCTAACCCTCAGGGCTCTTACCATTACGGTCAGATTAACATCACCCGGACCATTAAGCTTGTTAACACTGTTAGCAAGGTTCAGGGAAAGCTCCGTTATGCCCTTAACGGTGTTTCTCATGTTGACCCCGAAACACCTCTTAAGCTCGCTGAGTACTTCGGAGTTTCCGAGAAGGTTTTCAAGTACAACATCATATCTGATGAACCACCAGCCACTGTCGGTGAAGCCACCTTGGCACCCAATGTTGTCAACGCCACTTTCCGCAACTTCATTGAGGTCATCTTTGAGAACCCTACCAAGGTCATTCAGTCATATAACTTGGATGGTTACTCTTTCTTCGCCGTCGCGTGAGTATTCATTCTTTCCTTTTATTCTTTATTTTTGCCAAAAAAAAAAAAAACTTCATGCTTACTTATTTTTATTTATTTTTAACACAGTTAAATCATAATAAAAAATAAATAAATAGATTTAACATAGATTAATTAAGATTCTGATATAATAATCTCTTAAAAAGATAGGTACAATAGACATAAAAAAAAATATAGGTTACTCTACGTCTATCATCACTCTCCAACATCGTTAGATCAGAATCTTAATTAACATTTATTTTTTTCTCTCTTTTTAAAATTCTGATCTAACGGTATTGGAGAGTGGTAGACAGAAAAACATTTGCCTTTCTCTCTCTTCTTGAGATTCTGAGTATTGGAGAGTGGTAGGCAGAAAAAATGATAAGTAGAATAATTTATTTCTAAAAAAAAATATACATATATATATATAGAGAGGTAGGATCCTTTGATACTGATGTTAAAATATCCTACCTCATATATATAAAATTTTTGAGTCTAGTATAAGATTAAGAAGTTTTGTTTTACTTCTCAACCATTAATTTTCTAAAAAAAAATTATTAGTGACTTAATATGTTTGTTTTTGTTGTGGTTATTAATTGGATGTGCAGCATTGAGCCAGGGAAATGGACACCAGAGAAGAGAAAGAACTACAACCTTCTTGATGCTGTGAGCAGACACACCATTCAGGTGTACCCGAAATCATGGGCAGCAATAATGCTAACGTTCGACAACGCCGGGATGTGGAACTTGAGGTCGGCGAACGCGGAGAACCGCTACCTTGGACAGCAAATGTACATTAGTGTGACGTCTCCTGAACGTTCTCTGAGGGATGAGTACAACCTTCCAGAAACCCAGCTTCTTTGCGGAATCGTTAAGGATTTGCCAATGCCAGCACCATACTCTTAAAGAGAGTTTCCTTCTGTGATCAATGTCATGACGCGCGCGCGCTCCAATTAAGCATTCATTGTTATATGATCAGATGAGATTCATTAATACAATATGTTAGCTTTAATTTAATTTGTACCTTCACTGGTAGCTGATGTATCAACCCTTTCCTCGTTGCTACTATTCATTTTCCCCTATCAATTTATATATCTATAATCTCCTTCCTAATATCTTGGTCTTGACTCTTGATTGTGCTTTTGACTTGCAAAAATTATTATATTTGAATTATACGTTGAATATAATCATTTCTTTCACTTCAAGTGAAAGAAATTAATTATTTAATTTTAATATTCATTTATTAAGCGCTAAATTAAATGCATGGTTGCTAAACTATTTGAAATTAAGGATAACACTTTAATATTTCTATAGCATATAAGTTATCTACCTTCATTTTCAAAACGACATCGTTTTAGATTAAAAATTAAAAAATTATAATGATAAAAGCTATTATAACTTTAGAATAAATTATAATTACAAAAATATCTTAATTTTTGCTCTAAAATGACGTTATTTTGAGTTCAATGCAGATAACTTATATGTATTAACTACAGAAAAAAACAAACCTTAAGGATAATGGCCTAAACTTCATTTTCGTTTTTGGAACTTTGTAACATGTAAAATTATACTAATTCACACAATGATAAAAAGATATTTCTACGGCAAGCTCGAAGGTTATTCAAATGCTAGAGCTGTTCATTGTCAAAATTTATTACAGAGCATGATTTTTCAATTTCTAGACATATACTAGCTAGCCGCATGGAAGGGATATGTGGCTCCTAAATTTACATCCTTACACTTCTCCAATTACTTTAAAAATAAAAATAAAAATGAGATCGATAACTATTTTCAAAGTTTTGTACGATATTAAATTCAAAAAATAACACCAAAATTGATACAGTGTTGAAAGAAAATCAAGTCTAAAAATATACCAATATTGTCAAAATCACACCCAAAATATTTCAGAAGTTAATTCAGAGAATACCATATATTTTTCACACTTTGAGATTTTAAGATGGGTTAAACCTTCCTATTTTGATAAACTTATACACAAGGCCTAGGCCTAACACCAAAACCCACATAGTGTGCTTAACAATAATAGGTCGAATGAAAAAATTGATTAGTACGTGGGTTAAACCCAAATTATCATAATCCAGTTTTCATTTAATTTGAATTTTAATAAGATAAATACAGATTAATCCACATGAAAATAATATATCTACCACGAAGACATAAGAAGAAGAAAAATAACAAAAAGCATACAAGCCAAAACAATGGAATAAAATATAATTCGTCAATGATAACGCTAGAAAAATAATCAAGACTATTCCATTGGAATTGGATTCCAAAATTAAGTAAATATAACATAATCAATCAAGAATAAATTTTTTGTTTATTATATTTTTTTATTTATATTCTTTTCTATAAGTGTTGTAAGTTTTCAATATATTCGGTCTTATTTCTCCTTTTATTTTTTTATTTTTGTTGTTGTCGTAAGCCTATTTTCTTTTTTTAAGAAGTAAGAATGGTAAAGTAGGTATATTAGTTTAGTTTCTAACGGTGTTAAGGATGAGTTTGGATGAAAAAATTATAGAAAGATAAATTATTAAAAAAAGGTTCACTTTTTCTGCAGTTATTGCAGATAAATTATCTGCAGTAAGTCCAATACGACGTCGTTTTGGGGCCGAAATCATGATATTTTTGTAATTTTAATTTATTTCTGGGTTATAATAGTCTTTATATTTATAATTTTTTAAGATTTTAATACCAAAATGACGTCGTTTTAAAAATAAATACAAATAACTTATCTACAGTAACTCAGTAACTTATCTCCTATAACTTATTCAAAGCAAAATTATAGGAGATTTTTTTAAAAACAAATTTAAAAAAATAAAATAAAAAATACTGGGTATTAACTGACAACCCTACTTATATAGTTGTCATGAATGATTGCATTTTTTATTTTTGTTAAGAAAAAATAAATAATGATAAAGAGTATTTTTAAGAATAATTATAATTAGAAAATAAGAAATATTTATTTGTAAATTTGTAAATATATTGCTTATATATATGTAACTCGAGATCTTTAAATGAGTATATTAATAATAGTACTTTCAGAAAAACAAATTTTACACCAACTACAAAAATTCCTTCATGATAGTAATATATAGCATGTTAACCAGCACTACATGCTCAATTCACACTTTTTTATTAGGATAAAATAATTAATAATAAAGAGGTTTTGAAATGAGTTATAACTATAATTAGACAAGAAGAAGTATTTATATTTTATACATTTTTTATATTCATATTTTTATTTACCATTTTGCTACCTCAAAAAAATGTTAATTTTGCTATCAGAAATGCTCCTATATACCAAATTTAATTAGGAGATCCAGTCATGGTTTATAAATTAAATAATTCTTTCGCTAAAAATACTAGCGACAGACACAAATCTATCGTTAAATACGTTATTGCAAAATATTTTATAATGGAATATTCATTCCGTTTTAACTAGAGACAAAATCTTTTTTGTCACTAATATAAAAATTTCGTTGCTGATATGTTTTAGATGCTTTCAACGAAAGCATATTTTGTCACTAATTAGCCATGGATTCAGCGATTCAGCGATTTCCTAATGTTGATTGCTAATATTCATATATTATTAACAACATAGCATTGCCTATCACTCAATTATGATGGATTATTCCATAACTAAACATATCAATCATAAAATTAAAACTAGTGGTTAGTTATCATATATATTCTATTTTTGTATGGATATTTGTTTACTTTATGAAGAAATCTGACCTCTAAACCTGAAAATCTTGCATTGATATTTGTGTAGTTTAGTTTCAGTAGATTGCATTAAAAAAATTTATCTTAAAAAAGGAAGATCTGCACACCTGAAAGTCTTTAGTCATAAGATCAGAATGTACGTGAACAATGTTACTCATGTTGAACATGTCTTAAAAGAAGCCTATGTATAGGTTGGGGGTACTTGCCTCCGAGTTGAATTTTAACAAATTTTATTTATTATATATAATTATATAATTAATTATAATTTGATCTGGATTAAAATTTTAATTTAGCCCGGTCTAATATTAAAATATATTTGATGAAGGATTTGAGTAGGTTATATTAAGTTATGTGTTCAATTCCAGCTTGCATCCAAAAAAAAATTAAAAATATTTAATAAGATTAAAAAATCTATAATAAGATTATCACTCATTGACTCTCTTAATTTATATTTCTTCTTCACGTTGATCTCTCTCTCTTGCCCTATTCTAACTTCTAAGGTCAACTGGTCAAGCTCTCTCTCTCTCTCTCTCCAGGTATCATGGCTTTTTTTCTTCTTCCCGTTTTCAGCTTTTTTTCTCTGAGCTAAGCTAAGGCTCCTACCTTTAACCCAACAAGTTTGTAAGAATTTTTGTTATTTCAATTTTTTTCCCCAAAAAACCTATATCTACTTTGTTTTGGGCATAAAGCGATGGAGGAAGGAAGAACATATTATATGAAACTTGAAGCCTGTTTAGATGCATTTCATTTATATGTTTAATTTATCATCACTTTTATTGGTTAATTTATGGCACCGACCTTATTATCATCTTTGCTCTGTTTCTGTTTGTTCTTTTTGCCTGAAGACTTGTGGACATTTTGAACAACAAATTGGTCAACAAAGTATATATAAATGGATTGGATTGGATGATGCTAACTCTATTTGTTTTTTATATTTTAGATGTTCTGAATGAGTGGCTTAATGTTCTTCAGTCAGTCCAAATCCCCTTTGCACTTATTCCTTTGCTCTGTCTGATGTCAAAGGAGCAGATAATGGGCAGCTTCAAAATTGGCTCTGACCTCAAGGTATGGCGCCCTTTTATCTGCATTTTGGTCACACTGGTCACTTATCAGATACCCAATATTGGTTTATATATCTGGTTTGTGATGACAAGTTAATTCATTTTGTACGAAGTTGTTGTCTGTATATGCCTATATTATTCATCAGTGAAAACAAACATTAACTTTTTTTTATAGTTGACAAACATTAATTTAATTAACTAGGATATAATTCAGAAGTGGCCCAATATAGACCTTTTCTTGTTGTAGTTCAGACAGGAGAAAATTTAGAACTGAATCAATTTATTCCTGATCTCTTTTGCAAATGGGGTCTGAATATAATAACCAAGGAACATTTATTGTCCTTTATACATCATACAACCTACCAAAAACTATGCTAGCATATAACTATCAAGTTACAAAAGGAAACAAGATTTCAACATTTGTACTTTAATGCTGTCGTTCTCATTGTACTTTAATGCTAGCATATAACTATCAAGTACTCTAATTTTTTTGTTTTGGGAGAACTAAATCATCTATTAGTGGACAATGGGCACATGGCAGATATTTTTATGTGTAATTCATCAGCCAAGTTACATGGAGATGAAATTATATAAACTCTTGGTTTAGCTTATTTGTACTTTTTAATATGAACTTGTTATGTTTTCTTGTGAGTTAATTATTGTATAATTTTAATGATTCAGGTATGTGAAAAGGAAGCATCTTATTGATGTTAGTGAAGTGTTTAGGGTACTTAATGCTGAGAAGAAATTTCGGATAGCATCTTATAATTGTCTTCAGGTTTGTCATGTCCTTAAAATAGCATATGCTTATCTATTGTTTTTGGATTTTACATTCTTACTATCTTCAAGAAGCATATTATTTTACAATTCTAAGTTTGAAGAATTATATATTTAGGCCACTATTCTAGGATTTTATTAAAAATGTGTAAGAATGAGTTTTTCTTTATAGTATTTAATCTGAGTCATGTTAGTTAAATGTAATTTGTATTTTTGTATTCAGTGTGTTTTCTGACTCAGGTAGCTGTTGAAAAGTATGGGTAAGGATAAGCAGAAAAGTATAGATGTGTTCTTTAAAAAGAAACTAGTCTCTGAAAGTGAATCAAGTGATGCTCTTACGAACATAATTTCTGAAAGTGATGCACCTTCTCATGAGCAACCTCCTTCCAAGTGTCGTAGAATTGAACATACTGATGACATTATTACAGTCAAAAATAAAAATTTTGAACGTGATACAGGCAAACGTAAGCCAATTTGGGAATATTCAGCTAATGAAGTCGATGAGATACGAAGAGCTTATTTAATAGTTGGGTCATATCAACCTCAATGCTCTTATCCATTTTCAAAGGAAAAGCATCCTCGACGTTTTCATGCTTCTTGGTTCAAAAAAATTTCTTCGTGGCTTGAGTATTCACCTTCTATAGATGCTGTATTTTGTTTACCATGCTATCTTTTCAATACAAAGGTCGATGGGCGACACGGTTGGGATACATTCACAATCAAAGGTTTTAATAGTTGGAAAAGAGTTCATAGTGGAAAAGATTGTGTTTTATAAGTCACATGGCAGATGATCCTTGTTCACAACATACTAATGCACTCATCTCATGTGTAGATTAATGAATCAGTCTTGCCATATTGATAAAGTTATGCATGCTCAAAGCTCCCAACAAATTGAAAAAAACAGGCTGCGTGTTACGACTTCAATTGATGTTACTCGTTGGCTTTCTTTTCAAGGATGTTCTTTTAGAGGGCATGATGAGACTATTGATTCAAGAAATAGGGGTAATTTTATTGAAATGATCAAACTTTTGGCATCTTACAATGAAAAAGTTGCAGATGTCGTTCTAAAGAATGCTCCATTGACGGCCAAGTATACCTCACCTCAAATACAAAAGGAGATTTTATATGTTCTAGAAAACAAAGTGCGAAAGCAGATTCGCAAAGATATTGGGGATTCTAAGTTTTGTATTATTGTGGATGAAGCACGTGATGAATCTAAAAGGGAACAAATGGCTCTTGTCTTGAGATTTGTTGACAAAGATGGTTTCATAAAAGAGATATTTTTTTATCTTTATCATGTTCAAGACACTTCATCTATGACACTAAAAATGCTATTAGTAAAATACTCTCACATGATTGCCTTGATATCCAGAATATCTGTGGCCAAGGATATGATGGTGCTAGTAACATGTGTGGTGAATGGAATGGATTGCAAGCATTATTTGTTAATGAATGTCCTTGTGCGTATTATGTGCATTGTTTTGCTCATCGATTACAATTAGCCTGGATTGCTGCCTCTAAGGAATTTTCTTCTATTTATCAATTCTTTCAGAATTTGAATTTCATCATTAATATTATCACTGCATCTTCTAAACGTCATGATCAATTCCAAGCTGCCCAGATTTCAGAATTTGAACGTTTGCAGACTATTGGTGAGCTTGAAACTGGTACAGGTTCTAACCAAGTAGGTACACTAAAGCGGGCTAGTGATACTAGATGGGGTTCTCATTTTTATTCTATATGCAGTCTTCAACGAGGGTATAATGAATCATGTTCAGTACTTGAAAAAATTCGCCGCGAAGGCTCAAATTACTCTCAAAGAGAAGATGCTACTGCAGCGTATAAGATGATCACTTCGTTTGAGTTTATCTTTACTTTACTTTTGATGAAGGAGATCATGGGCATCACTGAAATTCTTTGTCAAGCATTGCAACAAAAATCTCAAGATATTTTGAATGCTATGCAATTAGTTTCAAGTACAAAGGAACTTATTCAAGAATTGCGAGATGATGGTTGGAAAAGAATACTTGAAAGTGTTGTTAATTTCTCTAAGCTTCATGAAATAGATGTTCCAGATCTTAATGCTCAATATATTGAAGGTCGTGGCCGTCGACAGCATGATCAAATAACTATTGAGCATCATTATCATTTTGATATCTTTAATTCAACCATTGACTTTCAATTACAAGAATTAAATATAAGGTTTACTGAGCAAACAACGGAACTTTTATCACTTAGCTCTTCATTAGATCCGAAGAATGGTTACAAAGCACTTAATGTTGATGATATTTGTAGCCTTGCAGAGAAATATTATCCTCTTGATTTTTCTGAGCAAGAGAGAATTAATTTGAATTGTCAATTGAAGCATTTTCACAAGGACATCCCAAAACATCCAGAACTTCAAAATTTATCTTCAATTTCTGAGTTGTGTCAAGGATTAGCTAAGACAGGAAAGTCAAATTCTTATCATTTGGTTGATAGGCTAATTCGTCTTATCTTAACGCTACCAGTTTCAACAGCAAATGGTGAACGTGCATTCTCAGCAATGAAAATTGTGAAAACAAGGCTTCGAAACAAAATGGATGATGAATTTCTTGCAAATAATTTGGTTGTGTATGTTGAAAGAGATATTGCTGAAACTTTTACTACAGATTCGATCCTTGAAGATTTCGTTAATTTAAAAGAGCGTCGCTTACAATTTTAGGTATGCAATTTTTTATTATATTTTAAATTATTTATTAAATGTTATTATACCTATAATTATTATATTTGTGTGTTTTCATATCCTTAGGGCAAGGCTTGATTCATTACTTATTATGATGTGGGAGGAAAATGCAATTCTTATGTTTGAAATTCTTACCGGAAAGGTTAGTGCCTTTATGTTTGTTTTGATATATAATCTTTGATATTTAATATGTAAATTTTTTTGGCCCGGGCTAAAATCAGAGGTTGGCTCTGCCACTGTATGTCCTTATGATTTAGAGAGAAGACCTCAGAATCCATTGGACTCCTCCCCTTAATGGATGGGTGAAAATCAAATTCTAAAGGTACTTGTTCTAAGGATGGCACTAAAAGTGGCTGTGAAAGTAGATGGATGCTAGGTTAATTTCATAAGAAGCTGGGCCATGGAAATGTTTTGAGAGCGGAGCTAGTGGGGCTCTTCTTGGTCTGGAGGTGGAATGTGAGCATGGTATTCAAAATATTGGTCACTTGGAAGGGGATTCGGCTGAGGCTTTATGCCTGATCCAAGATGACTGCAATGTTGATCATCCACTATTTATGTTGATCAAAAGGATCCAAGAGATGGTGAACAGACCGTGAAGTGTCATGTTTTCCCACATCTTCAGAGAAGGCAATGAAGTGGCGAATTGTTTTAATTGGATTGAATTTTTCACTAAATTAACTTTTTTAAAATTTGATCGTTGTTCTCCAAGTTAAAACTCTAGGTTAAAGATTACAGAAAGAGCTAACATTTTAAAAATATTTTCAAAATTTAAAAATAAAAAAAATCTACTTAATATATTATGGTAAAGGTTTTCAATTCCCTGAAAAGCCTTTTTGTTTTTTGAGATTCTTCCTAGCTAATTTTAATCCTAACAATTCCTAAATTGTTATTGAATATTTTAATTTTTTAATAAAATGATAAAATAATTAATTAGTATTAAATTTTTGGACACACACATATACATACATACATACATACATATATATATATATATATATATATATATATATATATGTAGGATAATAACTTCTCGAGAAGTTATTATCTTCTCCGGACACAATAATCAAGGGAGACAAAAATGGAAGAGGTGAGAGAAATAAAAATGAGCTGGGGCCCATCATTTGATGTCTTTTCTGGAAGGATAATAACTTTTTCTACAACAGAACAAGTTATTATCCCTACATATATTGTTTGTTTCTTTATTTTTGAGATAAACTATATTTGTTAAAATAAGGTTAAGTTTTATTATCCTAAAACTTGGGATTTCGATGCAAATTTTTAATATTCAATAATTAAGTAAAAATTTCATGGTCAAAACACACTAATTTATTTAAATATAAATTACATTTAAAAATTAAAGAGTGTTAAAGAGATTTTTATTTATCAATTAAAATTAGATGTTTCTCAAAGTATGTAAATATTTTTCATCCTAAAGTATTATTTAAGGAGTAATTAATATGTAACGCCTCATTCTAGAACAAGTTCATTAACATTACATATGATATTAAGCACAGTTATAATCATGTTGGTTCAATTAAAAATACAAATAAACTTTTTCTTTTAAAACAGTTCAATTCCTTGAAACAATACCATATTTAAAATACCCAAAACAATAATTGTAACTAATACATGATGCAGAAGACTTATACTTTACTTAAATACGCCATACATTCCTTGTAACTTATAACCATGATGTTCCCATAAACTAACATGGCACAAAACTTATCTTTCTTCATGCTTACCACTGAATATGCTTCACGTTTTCTAATACTACGACTAATCTCCTTAACTATTAACTCTAATCTTTTAGTATGTGAAACTAGACATCTAGGGCTTTCTGGAAAGGTAAAATATTAATCATTTGGTTAAGTATAGCAGGATTTATAAACTCACAAGATAGCTGACGAAATTGAACTTTCAGAATTATAACATCAACTTCAATCCTAAACTGGTATTTATATACTCAACCAATGGTTCTAAAATTTGAATAAGTTTTAGCTTTACGTGTTAGCTTCACATAGGTCCAAACTTCACTCAATTTGAAGCTCTATAGCTCGAGTTATGCCAATTTTATTAAACCCATATCCGTGCTGATTCCGGACAGCACGCTTTAGCGCACCCTGGCCGGGACAAATGGCATTTTTAAGCCACTTAGCGCGCTTTAGCAATGGACGCTTTAGCGTGCTCCAACAGACAGAAACGGGTTTAAACTGCAACATTAATGAACTAGGGATGTCAAATCTCATTTCTCCAATTTCCTTGATACCTAATAGACTTAAATGACTACCACATGCCCAACAAACACTGTGGTACTCACATCCCATCATATTCATCAATTTATCTCTTACATAAATCCGTGTACAAGTTTATAATGAGCAATAACATGATTATCAGATAACATCAATTGTCTCAATATCTAAAATACATCAATACATTCCAAAAGAAATTAGCTACTGCGCACATGATCAAAGTCATTGACTATATACAACATGTAACCATTAACATCACAATGATCATGAGCTAAGTCCCAAAACATACATCATATGGCCTCAAAATTTACATATACATACGACGATACTAAATGACATGCACTCCAAAATGACAACAGCAGCAGTATGCATCAATCTATATCTAATGTGGCTTCCTGCCAGCAAAAACTCCTGCACTATCAGTACCTGAAAAGGGATCCCCACAACACTAGGGTGAGATAAATATCTTAGTAAACTAGGGGTCCTTGGAGGATCTCTCCACCCCAGAGTTCACTACAGTGTAAAAGCAATAACCGTAAATAATGCAATATATATATATATATATATATATATATATATATATATATGCAGTGTGTAAAACATATCCATAAGACATCTCTCGGGCTCTCTCGTCATCCTAAGGATTCTTATATGTAAATAGTCCTACTGGCTAGCTAAACTACCAAGTATGAATTACGTATCGTCATGCAACATACAAAACATAGGGAAACAACATCCTATGCCACACCCAGTGCATGCACATACATATGTCAATACATTAAACTACTCTGTTGCAATTACCTAAGCCAATAATAACCATTACCCCATCAGGGCTTGGTGGAACAATAATGAGATAAATCTCAAGGTCTGAAGGCTTACCTCAATTGCTTTCAATCCAACCTTTGTTCACCAACAAGTTTATAAACAACCAAACTTTATATTCACACTACAATCTTACCACCTAAACACCTACACAAAGGTTCCATAAATCAATCACTTGCATCCATGAATATATCAATATAAGTAAATATCCTTTTGGGTCCCTAACAAAAAACATGGTCTCCACTTTAGTCCCTTACAAAAATAAATTAGTCAGTTAGTCCCTAACAAATTCAAAGTGGACCCATTTTAGTCCTTTTGAGGGACTAATATGAGTCTTTTTTGAATTTGTGAGGGACCACGATTTCAACTAAATGGGTCCACTTTGAATTTGTTAGGGACTAACTGACTAATTTATTTTTGTAAGGGACTAAAGTGGGGACCGTGTTTTTTATTAGGGACCAAAAAGGATATTTACTCTATCAATATTCATAAACAATCAAAGCAATCCAACACCACATTCAAGGTGAGGAACTTACCAATTCAAATGGATTAATCAAGTCTCAAATGCTTCCTCCAATGCTTGATCACTCAATGTAGGTCCACTTACCTCAATCATTGCAATCACATGGACACAATCAATCATCCAATCAATCAATTTCTTGGAATGCAAGAGAACTCACAAATCCAAGCATAAATTTTCAAAAATATCATATTATACCCAAATGACGATCTAAACTCATTTCCACCGATTAAATCATCATCTAAACAAATTTTTCGAAGGGCTTAAGCCTCAATTAGCCTCTAAACTACCCCACCATACATGCATATTCATGAAATGAAACTCTAACATATCCACCATCATAAAACTCAATGAAAGTGAAACTTCTTACTATAGATGTTCTTATAATCACCCAAGGAGTTGATTCCAAGCTTTAAATCAACTAATGAGCCACTCTAAGTCTCATTCTTCAAGCTAGGGTGCCACTTTGCTCTCTCTTTTTCTCTCAATGCAAGCCTTCTTGACAGATTATGGATTAGGAGTTGTGTTTTCTTTACAATTCTAAGCAATATTGGTTCAAGAACCAAGAGATTTGGTTGAGAGATGAAGAAGTTACAAAATGGAGCTTTTCTCCAATGGGGTTTTGATCTTGCTGGGAGGAACCACAAAGGAGATGAAGAAAATGGTTTCAAAATGCCTTAAGTTAAGTTTTAACTTTTAGGTAGGTAACTTTCAACTGGGTATAAATTTATCTATCCAGTTATCTTAATTCTCTTCTAAACTTGTCCTATTGGCTCAAAATATTTTTGCAATAATATTTACCAATTTAGTTTCAAGTTTCGGATAAATTTTGCTTACACACATTTTTATTTCAAAACTCTCACTGACTGCACTTTTTTGTCCAAAAGTAGCTTTAATTATTTTAATTAAACCCAATTATTCATACATGCAATTTCATAAATAACACGTTACAGATATTATATAATACATCTATTAAATGCTTCCAACAACTTAAAGAATAAAATGATATATGCATTTCAATATATTAAAGGTATTATTTTCAATATTTTTTTATTCCTTAAGTAATATCTAAAGGCACTTGTTATCCGATTTCAAGTATTAAAATAATAAAATATCTATCCACATATTATTAATATTAAAATAAATAAGTAATTATTAAAATTTATTTATTGAATGTAAAGACACAATTAAACATAAAATATATATTAGTAAGTATCAATTTTACAATTAAAATTGAGTATAATATTATTAATAAAATAAATAAGTAATTAAAATTATGCCATAAAAAATTTCAAAATAAAATAAAATAATTATATACTTTATTTATTTAGATCACAACTAACGTGATATATAATTTTAAAATATATAAAGTTCAGAATCATTTTATTTTGTTCTTGTTTATGTTTAATTTTTATAAAATATGAAATAAATAATGACGGTAATAGATAATTAAAATTTAAGGATTGGATCGACAAAAATTATATTTTATATAAAATTATTAAATGATATAAGAATATTAAGTCTTACACCGATATAATCAATTTCTTCTTTTATATATATGAAAATTTTATTGAAATATTATTACAATGAGTCATATAATTATTAAATTTTAAAATATGAGCCTTTCTATTACACTTTATATAGGTTTGAAAGTATGTTTGAATTAATTTTTTTTAAAATTTAGAAATAATCAATTTAAAGAATTCTTTGACATATTTTGATTGTTTTTTAAAATCAAAATGAACTAATTTAAATGTGTTACCAATATTCGACTGATAAATAACAAACTTATAACCATATATATAATATTAAATACCTCGATCGTGAGCGAAGATAACTAACTTAATTATGTATTTTAAATCAGTCTACCTTGAACTAAAAAAAAAAAAAAATCAATAAACCACACCTCGCTAATTTTAGATGAATCTAACATTTCTTAAGTGGAAACATGACTAATGTGGTATCCATCAATAATTGAAGCATATTAGTTTTGTTAAGATATATATGGACTTAACCCTTTTTTCATTTAAAATTGATACACGTAAATTTAAGTACATGTGGAAATACTTTCAAATTACAAATTGCATTTCTCTTTATTTTATATTTTTGTTTTTCAAAATATTGATGGAGTTAATTAAAACTTGTGATAAATGCATGCATAGCGAGTGGTTGTGAGGGGGATCTAGAGGCAAGTGGATAACTACTTGGCTAGTTTGGTTCAAAATTTCAACATTCTAAATATAGGCACAGTGAACGGCTTTGACAAGGAATGGTTATATGTAAGAGGAAGTACGCATTCCAAGGACCACAAGCAAAGGGTTAGTGAGAGATGTTTTCGGATGATATGAATGGTTAAGAAACACCTTCTGTTATGTATATAATAAACACAAACACGAGATGTTAAACATAGTGCTCTAATTCCTTTCACACTAATATAGAAATTAGCTACAAAAACAACTTTCAAGAGAGTGAAGAAATGAACGCGAAAATGCTTTCCCTCTTCCTATGCCTCTTGGCTGGGACAATAATCTCATCTGTTCATTGTGAAGATCCTTACTTCTATTTCACATGGAATGTTACCTATGGCACCCTCTCTCCATTGGGTGTCCCTCAACAAGTTATTCTCATCAATGACGAATTCCCTGGTCCCAATATCAACTCCACTAGCAACAATAACCTTGTTGTTAATGTCTTCAACAACCTTGATGAACCTCTTCTTTTCCATTGGTATATATATATATATATATATATATATATGAATAATCAAATCTCTCTCATTGTTGTAATTATTAGTCTTAATTTCCTCTTTTTACATATATAATTGTATATACAAAATACCATACAATGCAGGTCTGGAATACAACAAAGGAAGAATTCATGGCAAGATGGTTTACCTGGAACAAACTGTCCCATTCTTCCAGGAACAAACTATACTTACAAATTTCAGGTAAAGGATCAGATTGGAAGCTACTTTTACTACCCAAGCATTGGAATGCAGAAAGCAGGTGGTGGATTTGGTGGGCTCAGAGTGAATAGCAGGTTGCTCATTCCTGTTCCTTATGCTGATCCAGAGGATGATTACACCGTTCTCATTGGTGATTGGTACACCAAGAGCCACTCTACTCTAAGAAGCTTATTAGACAGTGGTCGTTCTCTTGGTAGGCCACAAGGTGTTCTCATCAATGGAAAAACAGCAAAAGGTGATGGAAATGATCAACCACTCTTCACAATGAAGCCAGGGAAGACATACAAATACAGAATCTGCAATGTTGGTCTCAAAAACTCACTCAACTTCAGGATCCAAGACCATCCAATGAAGCTTGTTGAGTTGGAAGGGTCACACACAGTGCAAAACAGTTATGACTCGCTTGATGTTCATTTGGGACAATGCTTTGGTGTACTTGTAACTGCTGATAAGGAACCAAAAGATTACTACATGGTGGCAACAACAAGGTTCACAAAAACTGTTCTTCATGGTAAAGGTATCATTCGTTACACCAATGGTAAGGGTCCTGCATCACCTGAAATTTCTGAGGCACCAGTTGGTTGGGCTTGGTCTTTGAACCAATTCAGGTCATTCCGTTGGAACCTAACTGCTAGTGCTGCAAGGCCTAACCCTCAAGGCTCTTACCATTATGGTCAGATTAATATTACAAGAACTGTGAAGCTTATTAACTCTGTGAGCAGGGACAATGGAAAGCTTCGTTATGCTCTTAATGGTGTTTCTCATGTTGAGTCTGAAACCCCTTTTAAGCTCGCTGAGTACTTTGGTGTCCCTGAAAAGATTTTCAAATACGACACCATTGTTGATAACCCACCCCAGAGTGTTGTTTCAAGCCCTGTCACCTTAGCACCCAATGTTCTTAAATTCACCTACCGAACCTACATTGAGATCATCTTTGAGAACCATGAGAAAAGCATCCAATCCTACCATTTGAATGGTTACTCATTCTTCTTTGTCGCGTGAGTATATATATATATATATATATATTTGTTCATTCAGTACTTCTTAACTTATATAATAATAAATCATGTCTAAACTCATATAAATATTTGTACATGATGTTAATTTGTTATGTTCTATACCAACCAACCAGGTGAGTTTGGTAAGAATTTCAATGAATGGATATTAATTAATTTTTCATAATTTTTTGTTTGATTGAATGAATTACAGCATAGAGCCTGGCACGTGGACCCCAGAGAAGAGGAAGAGCTATAACCTTCTTGATGCAGTGAGCAGATACACCATTCAAGTGTTCCCGAAATCATGGGCAGCAATAATGCTAACATTCGACAATGTTGGAGTGTGGAATTTGAGGTCGGAGATTGCTGAGAATCGTTACTTGGGACAACAACTTTACATTAGCGTTCCAACCCCTGAACGTTCTCTTAGGGATGAGTACAATATTCCAGAAACTGCTTTGCTTTGTGGCCATGTCAAGGAATTGCCAAAGCCAGAACCATACCATTAAGTGAAGCTTTTGTTACGTTTTCTATATTACTACCTTTCTCCCTGTGACCACTTCGTGAAGATGGGATCCAGCAAAACTTTCGAATTCTGAGTATGTGATTTTATTATTATACAGGGGAAAAGTGAAGAATAACATAGGGGTCTTGGAGGATTGATCTTATGTTTTGATCAATCCCTTTAGAAATTTCATTACATTTTTGTACTTTTCACTATTCTTTCTTAGCAGATTTACTACAATTTTACCGCAATAAAATGTACTCTCTCCTTTTCTATAACTATTATGGATTTGTCATAAATATTCACTTTGTTTTTACACACATGTACGCACATGTGTTTTTATATTATAACTTGAAATATACCTAAGTGTGAACATATTTGGTTTCTTTTTATTATAAAGTTGTAACTGGGGCATAGTTTATTTTACAATGTTGCATGCAAAAAATAACACCAAAATCGTTTCAGCTTTCTAACAATTTGCTAACCAAAATATAAATAAACAAAGCAAGTATAAAATTATACAAATTAAAATAATCTCAATAATGTCAAAATCACACCCAAATTATTTCAGAAGTTAATTCAGAGAGTACCATATATATTGTTAACACCTTGAGATTTCAAATGGGTTAAATACTTAAATCCATTTATTAATTATGATAAACTCATACACAAGGTCTAACACCAAAACCCACATGTAAGAAGTGTTTAATATGCCCAATGATAAAATTTATTAATATTTGGGCTAAACCAAACTAATTTTGACATTCAATTAATTTGGATTGTTATAAAATAAATACTGATTCTTTAGTCCCTATTAAGATAATCTATCAAGGAGAAACAAAACAAAAAATACACAAGTCAAAAACAAGTAAATAAAATATAATTCGTGAATGATAATGTTAGTAAAATTAATCAAGATTATTCTATTGGAATTGGAGACCCAAAATTAAGTAAATAAAATATAATCAACCAAGAATGAAGAAGTGTTCAAAAAAAAAGTAACATGTGTCGATGAGCGAAATCAAGCAATAAATTAAAATACTAACGAATTGAACTATAATGTGGTTGTCAATGATTGTATTTTAATTTTTTGTTTAGAAAAAAATCAATAATAAGTGTTTGAAAATTATTATAATTAAAAAATGATAAGTATTTAGTTAATTATCAATATCACATTTATCTTATAATCTTTAAATGAATAATAATATATATTTACAATTTATTCTTTATGCGTAGTTGAGATATTCAAATACGGATATTGTTCTAATTATGAACTAAATACTAACCAATCACTCCTTTATCTTTATCAAACTAATAAAATAATAATATAGGTGCAAATTCGAAAAGGAAACAAGACTAAGAAACAAATAAAAAAAAAATACTAGGTAAAAGATTGAGAAACAACGAATCAGCCTAGGGTCCAATATCATTTAAATTAATGCAATTGTTCCTTGCAAATTATCAATGAATTAGTTTTGCTAATCAGATAAGTTGATGCATAAGACGCAGCAATAGTTATCAGGAGAAGGCTACAAGGGCAAGGGGTAAGCCAGCGCCACTGGAGGACTACAGCTACGATAGTTGAGTTGTTAGGTAGTTAGGGAGTGATTTTTCTAATGTGATGCAGGGCTACAATATTATTCCATGGTCCTTTACTAAAAAAAGAAAAAAAATTCCATTTATACTCTTTTCTATTTTCAAAATTTCATCTCAATCCATTTTTTTTACTATTTTTGGAATGGGAGCTTCTGCTCTCGGAGCATATTAAATGGGCTCGTTAGGGAGGCTGTCAACGTGACTTTTTGACCATAGTGTTCTTAATTACATAAAAAAATATTATTTTTAAACTATTTCAAAAATATGACATTTTTCCTAAACATAACACTAATCTGCCTATGTTTGACCATTGGCTGGCCTTCATACTTGAGTATGTGGCTTTCATACTCAAGTAAATCAAGTGTCATGAGTATTTGTTGTTCCATGCAATATACGAGTATATGAGTCATGTACTTAAGTAAATAAGACCAAATTTTTCACTAGAATTTTTCAACATGTAGCTCTCGAAAAATCATGTGAAATAAAAAAAAAAACTGATTTGGACACCTAAATCAAAAGTTATATCTTTCGAAATTTTATTCTAAAATATTCAAAATTTTGTAATACCAATAAATTTTGTAATACTCACAAAGCTCTTTCTCACATTATCCGAGTTAAGTCCAATATTATAAATATATAACCGTAAAAACTTGTTTGCTCAAATAAGAGACAAATAAAGATGAAATGCCTATTTTATTCCGATAATTTTTTTTTAATCTCTTTACTGATTCATCAATTAATTAATTAATTTTATTAAGATAACTAAGTTGCAACTTCGAATAATCATATGCCAATTGATCTATTTACTTAATAGTGAAATGCATAACCTATAAAATCTAAAACTAAGAAGAAAATTTAAGAGCCGGTGACCCTGTGTTGAGGTCCTTGATTTGATTTGAAATTTTTGGCAACTTGAGTCGCGATTCTTCAATTCATTTAATAATACATGCAACTTTGTGCTGAGATTCTTGATTTGATAAGTTTGGTGGACCTGCTTCAAGATTTTTTATTTGATTTGACAAGCCTGGTAGCCGAAGCTTGAAATCCTTAATTTGATGAGGTTTGCTTGTATACCCTTAAAAAAATTTAAAATAATAACAATAAAAAAAAACGGTTCTATGTAACATACTTCATCTCAAAAGTTAGTGACAAAACTGAAAATATTTCCATATAGGGTTTGGAAGAGCAAGAGCAGTGTTTTTTCTCTCTCTAAATATATAGGCGTGTCTACATGCTAAAAAAGACATGACAATCACTGAAAATTTGGTTAAATGTCATGATGCGAAACTTATTTCCATATGTAATATGTCAACAACCACCATGCATATCATAAGTTAATCAAGCAGTGAACATAATTAACATACACCATGCATAATATGTCGAGTAGTTTCAAGATGCAACCAGTTTATATATTGAATATAGGCACAGTCGCTTTCGAACAAATAGTCAACCATGTATAAAGGCCAAAAAAATGTCAAATTACCACAACTAGGTCTATTCAATGATCTGGATTAGAAACAAACTGCGTCCAACATGCCAATAAATAAATAACAATCAACTAAAATTGGATTTCCTATAAATCCTTGCACTGCCTGCAGAAGCCTGATTTGCTGCTCGATTACTTCCAAAATTCTTCCGATTTGATTCCCTTGCGATTCTAGAACCAAACTACACCAATATATAGATAATAGAAAGACAAATAAATCACTATGCAAAAGAGTGGTAATTAGGCAAGCTAAATAAACATGTGCCTCTTTTAAACAAATTATAGTCATTGCCTTCCAGGGGCTCTGCATCCACTTTATTTTATTTCCTTATACACAAGCTTGTAAGAAAAACATAATCAGTTTTCACTATACTCATAAAGCTCTATTGACATTTTGGTTGTGTTTGATGCATTCTAAGGAACAGTACAAGCAGAACAGCATAGGACAAAATGGCTAAGTCAATGCGATTACTAAATTTTTTTTAATATTCATGAATAGAATAATGTAAAATTTATTATAATGCCTATTGTGTTGAGCATTGATTTGCGCACAATAAAATTGGGATAATGAAGGGGTACCGGGTATTGGTATTTTTCTCATTTGGTAATAAAAGTTTAAAGATTTATGTTGTCCCTTGAATTGCTTATTGCTGAGTATTTATACTATTTTAACAAACCGTTAATTTAATTTTGATCCAAGTCGTAAATAGCCTTCCTCTTTTAACAATCAAACAAAGTACTATTTTTTTGTGCTGTCTTATCCCTTTTTCAGCAAATCAAATAAGCACTTTAGTACTTCAACGTAGCCAAACACAAACAAAGCACTGTTGACATCTAACATGAGACTAACGAAAAAACAGTAAAAACTAAAAATATGGTAGAAACGGATGGACCGATTGTATGCCAAAAAAGAACGGAGTAAAACTAATATATCATCAAATCTATCATTTACATAAACCAAGAAACTTCAATCCATATTAAAAAAATTGCAAACACTCAATAAGCATAAATTATTTCCCTAAATGGTTTTGCGTAGCTTTAGAACCACACAGTTCATTTTACATAAAGTAAAATTTAGAAGTGTAAAGTTTCAGATATGCACACCTGGATTGCTCGTTTTGGCAGAACTGCTGCTTCATATAAACCAAGCAATTCTGCAACCTTCAAGAAATAAAGTAACCACGAGATTCGAGTTTAGGAATCCCTTTTCTTTTTTGGGGATGTCAAACAGAAAAAAATTTAATCTGGAAAAACAAAAGAAATGCATGTCTTAAAAAATAGCCTTTTCAGGTGGAACTTCAAACTCACATGGTTATCTGTAATGAGCCAAAATCAGTATATTATATGCCAAATAGATACTTATGAGTAAATGTGGACCCGACTACTTATGACCAGCATGAGGTTAAGAATCTAGAGTTTATGGAAATTGGTGTCCAACATATTCAAGGGAAAATAAATTTCCTTCCAGATCTATTCAGTTCAGACCAGAAGCTTTTAATCCTATCTTTTAGTTTTTCCACTCTCGGTGTGGATTCAGTTCAGTCAATCACTAGTTTGATTCAGCTGAGTCAAAGTGATTGAAAATGGTCTTTAGAGAATGTTGGCTCTCAGTCGGCCATTAAATGGTCTGACTAGCTGTAAATTCATACATCACTATCTGCATAACAGTCGAAAATAAGGAAAGCAACAGCAATACCTCTCTTAAAATCTTTTTATCACCAACGCCACTAGGTTGATCAAGGTTGGCAATCTCCCACAATGGAATTTTGAGCAAAACACTTATAACATCCTCATCCAAGAATGGAAACCTAGCCTAAAATAATAGAAACAAAAAAAAAATAGAAAAAGACATAGATAAGTAACTGGTAAATTAGCAAATTCAAGATCAATATTGACTTTTGACATGATCTGAACATTACCTCCTTTCCATTATCAGCAATACATCTATCATCTCTTCCTAAATTTCTTTTCCAAATTCTTTGCATATCGAGTCTCATTTCCTCATGTAGCCCCAGCCAACTGATTAATAAATATTACACCGTCAGAATGTAAGTCTGCATGAACATTCTACAATTCACAAAACGTAACACTCAGATAACCCACGAATTTAAATAATATTGTTCCTCTAAGTAGAAGTATATTAAACTACCACATAAAAATTCAAGATGAATCTCCCAAACAAATAATCAATCAAGTGCTCTTAGATAAATATTTTAGAGTGAACCCTATTTTCATCATCCAAAGATACAAGTGTCATCACTTTGGTCCTTCAAATATATTTTTTCCATCAATTTAACCCCCAATGATGCAAAGCGTCATCAAACTCATCACTATGGTCCTCCAAAGACTTTTGACATCACTTTAGTCCCTAAAATTCATGCATAATGTCATCAAATCAGTTCCTGAATTTGGGTTCCATTACACTCATTTCTCTCAATCCAACAAAGAAAGACCAAATTGATGACACTTTGAATAATTGAGACTAAACTGATGATAAAAAAAAATTGAGACAAAAGTAATGATGCTTTTATATACGGAGGAAATTAGGGTCAATATTAATGACAGATGCATACCAATTTAAAATCCAAGCTAATAAAAAGAGAGGGAAAAAGAGTTTTACTAACTACAACAAAGAATCAACGGAATATTCTCATTTGAGTTGAAAAGATATGTATAATACTAAAACATGATTTACCATTACCATAGTAGTACCTTCCTCGTCTATAACTTGTTTTATGTCTCCCGTACCCAGCACACTGTTCATCAGCACCAGAACCAACAAGGAGAATCCTTGCATTGGACTTGTACTTAATCCGTGCATGATTGTCATCATTATCATCTGTATTTGCATCAGACACCCATCCATCACCACCAGATGCGAGCCATAAAGCAATTCCGATATTAAGATCCTGAAAAGATATGTGCAAAAGGTATTTTGAAAACATAGCTACAAGGTTTTCAGTCTGAAATTTCCATTCCATCTGTTGGGAGATTTAAACTGAAAATAAAGTTTAGTTAAAAAAATGCTGAACCCATTCAGCAAAAAGCGGGCTACTGATTCAGAAGCAGAATGCAGGTTGTAGTCAGTGGCCCCAACTTTAATAACTTTCTAGATGACAATTGTGCTGAAAACATTGCCCCCTACTCAAACTGTATATAATTGTCTTTTACTTTCCTTTTCCACCTTGTATGCATCGTTTGTTTGTCTCTTCTTTCCATGAGAAATTTACCAAATAACAGTTAATCTTTTTTAAGACATAAATGAGTGTACGATTTTATATTTCTTATGGCTTAATTGCACTTTTAATCCCACTACTATAACCAATGTACGATTTTGGTTCCCCAATAATTTTTTACAACAATCATATCCCCTAATCAAATTGAAAAAATCAAGTCCCTCTTCTAGTCTATCGTCTCTAATTACTTAAGCTAGTGGCATGACTAACAATTTACATACACGGTGGGATAATTTACCGAGTAGGCATCTTATGGAACTATAGGTGACTTAAATCTAATTTAATCCCTAATATAAATAGATTAAATATGAAATGATATATTAAATATTAAAAAATGATTTTTAAATAGATTAAAGTCACCACTGGGTCCATTAAAATGATTTACTCAGTAAAGCATTCCGTGCCATATATATAAATTGTTAGCCAAGTCAATGGTTTTTTTAATTTGAAAAATTAATGGATTTCATTGCTGCAAATTATTGCAGGACCAAAGTTGCACATTTTTTTTTTAATACAGTTGCACATTAGTCATACTAAAGGATCCAAAAGTGCAATTAAACCTTTTTTCTTTTCTATTTTTTTATGCATTCAGTTAAGTTCATTGCGTTCAAATTTATGTTTTTAATGCTTTTCAAGTGATAACATATAATCTAAAAATAAATATATACAATAATTAAGATTTAATTTATTTCATTGTTAGTAAAATATTTTATAATATAATCTAATTATCTATTGTTAAAACATTAAAACTATTTGATTATTATTATAAATTTTAGGATAATATATTTTATTTAATCTTTAAATATATTTATCACGTTATCCAGTCACTGGTTAAACTACTAAAACTGGTTCAACCTTGAACTACTCTCCAGTATGGTTCTTCTGTTGAACCGGATATTTAAACACTGATTTTCAAACACTAAAAGTTCAGTGCTATAATATACAGTGTCATGTCATTAAACACACCCTAACTCAACATCTGAATAAAGGAAAAACGTGTTCAGAATCTTAAAGAGGACATGCTTTCTCTCTAATTTTATCTTTTTATTTTTCTAAAAGCTAATGTAAAATTAACAATTTAACATTTAAAGATGATACTGAGAAAAGAAGACAGGCATAAGCATACTGTATGATATGCCTTTCTGACAGGCTGACATTTTCTGTTGGTTATTCGAATCAACTTAAATTAATTAGAAATGTTCATGCATTTGACAGAATAAAAATTATAAATTACTGATCCATATGATTAATTAGTACCATATAGGTGTTGGCAGGATTTATGAGTGACATAACATGACTAGTTTCGAACACCAAGTCTGACAAGTCAGCATCAATCTCCACAAGTTTCCACCTGCAGTTACAATGCAATTTTACCTAAACATGACAGATATTATAAAAGATACTTAGTCAAAATTTTCATCCAAAATAAAAAGGGTAAAATTCAATATCATACAGCATAAATTTAAAAATTACTCAATATATACTTGCAGAACAGACTTAAATTTATGAATCGAGCACAATTTATTATTGAAAAAAGTAAAAACAGTCAACTTTGAAGTTTTTTTAACCAAGCAATCAGAAAAGTAGAAAGTAAAACAGGCCCATCGATTGCATACCTTCTGGAAGGTGCAACTCTTTTTAGTTCTTTCAACCCTGCCTTTGCAGATTTTCTATCAGGAGCTAACTGACCATCAAAGCTTATATTAAGTAGATCGATTTCATCTGCCAATTCGAAAAAGGTTAGACAATCAGCTTAAGCAGAAGATTCCTAAAATAAAAGATGTCAACTCAATGAACTTAATTAGTTGTCCAACTCTGTGTGTTTCAACACCAACCAAGGAAATAATTGAGATTTTATCATATAATTAGCATAGAAGAAGGTAAATTAATCTTATTTAGAAGCACTCACAAATTGGATCCAGGCACTGATCCAATAATGCTGCAAGTATCATAGAATCCAGGCCACCAGAGAAAAGGACTGCCACAGGAACAAATTTCTCTTGCCTGATACCAGATACCACCGCCTATGCAATCAAATCCAAATAGTTCCATCATGAAACATGACAAATATAAATAATATTAACAGAATTAAAACAAGGATAGCTCAAGAATAAACTCAAAGTTTGTCCAAGGTGATGGCATCCAAGAGTACGAATTATTTGGAAATCAAAAATTTACAAAAGACATCAAGAAGCAAATGGATATGCCAAAATATTCAAAACACATACTAGAAATCCAGATTCAATCTTTGGAGTATTTTCCAGTCATGAGAATTTCAAAAGATGTCAATCAGAAGTTGGTGGAGACATGGAGTAGTTGCAATTTGCATTAGGGAACACATGAAAGTTAGGATAGTTTGTTTCAGAACCTAATATTGTGGCAGACTTGTAATTTTTATAGATCCAAGTGTTTTGAATAACTATCAACCGTTTCAAATTTTCATGTAAAATATTGAAAAGTTTATTTTATCCCAAAAAAAGAGAAAGAAAGAAATATGAAATAAAAATTGAATAGTTCATATTTTCATATATTTGAAATGTATATAATACATTGAATATTGATATAAATAATAATATATCAATGGAGTATTAAACAATTTTGGATTGATACAACATTTTGTAGGTATGATCTACATGATAAGAACATTCTATCCAACAATAGATTTTGTTAGAAAAGCATATAATAAAATGTCATTTAATGGTGTAAGATCTTTTTGATTTTACGGTGTCAATTGATTCATCCTCGTATTTGGATAAAAGTACAAAATAATTTTGGATTTCGAAATTTCATGGGTATGATCTACATGATATTATGATAGGAATTTACACCAAAGTAGATTTTGAGACAATCATATAATAAAAAGTTATGCAATGGGGTAAGATTGATTTTGATTTACTGCTAAATGTTAATGGCTATCAGTCCGGCTCAGTAAAGCGCTTTGATTCTTACTGCAGCACGGGGTGTAATCAAGCTGGTAGCACTTCAATATGAAGAAACCATTCAGGAAACAAGGTATAAAGTCCCTCGTGTCAATTACAGTAAGACAAAGCCTAAAAGCTCTTATCAGATAAGTCAATCATCTGGTGTAGTCATAACCCGGGAGTGAATTTGACAAAAAAATATATAACGTAAGACTCCAATTCATTCATCAAAAAGCTATCAGACATCCCCACAGCTGAAAATATCATATCAGCAACATACAAACTAATAAGAACACATACTTATTACCCTTGAACTTAGCCAAAAACTATACAAAGGCATACATCTTATCAGCGGCATACAAATAAAAAACTTGTAATCAAGCTTCAATTCAATTACAAACCTGATAGATAGTATACAATGAAGTACGCCGTAACACAGATTCCTTTAAAGCATTTAGCAAAATATGAGCTGGCATTGGCATTGCAGATTGAGTTGAGCCTGCTTAATCAAGACAAAGATCTGTCAGAGCCTAGTAAGACATAAAAGCTACAACAGAATTGCCAAATACTGCTAACGGCACTAGAATGTATGGGAATAGCAACTGAAGTATTGAATAACTAAATGGAGCATTTTGGCACTGTTAAATGTTAATCACCTGTTTCGCATGAAACTTCCTCTAAAGAAGTTGAATGCAGATCATGTTGCCTCCCAGAAAACTTATGACAGGATGCCTGCAGGTCTTCAGGGTTGGGTTCAATGGAAATTCTCTCCCACTTGATAAGTTCATTTAACATTGAGTTTGTATATTCATGTATCTTGACTTCACCAACCAGATATCCATTCGTATTTGAAGCATCTACATGCACACTATATATTCCACATGGTAGCTCTTCCCAGTAACTAAGACATCCTATTCCATTATGTGCTTCACACTCTGCAGCAGATTAACATCAATAAGTACAATCGTTACAAACTTTAATTTACAAAATTCAAGAACTAACATAATCATATAACTAACCATAGTTTTAAAACCCAGACCAGATCAGCTGATTTGAATGGGTAAAAACCAGGAAAACCAACCGGTTTTTCTATCAAACCAGGACAATCAGCTTGGTTTTCATGGTTTTCTTCTTTTTCAATTATTTTTTTGTCAAGCTGGCTGTTTTTAGCCACACCAGCAATCAAACCAGTGACCTAGCCCCCTAATCAATTTTCCCACTATTCCAGGTTTACAACTATGTAATGTCCGGGGAACATAAGGCAACTCTATTAACTAATATTAGAGATACAAAATCAATCTTGCACTTTCACCTAACAGCTTAAACTTTTAGAAGAGTTAGTCCATAATATAGTATCGGAGTGTTTGCAACCAAGTGGTCATGAGTTGGATCCTTGCCACCCCATGCTTGTAAATAAAGTCTGATTTCAGTATCAGGTGAAGTGGGTCTATGCATTGTCCACACTTCTAACCCAAAGGACTTGCTTAAGGGGGTGTGTTCAAGATATAAAATCAACTATGAGCTTTCAATTAATAGCTTAAGGTTTTAGGAGAGTTCCTCCTTGACAACTAAGAACATAGGTTAGAAAGTGGGGGGGAAACATATAAAAGAAGTGGTATTTGACATTTCTTGAAGGACACATACATCAATTAATCAACAGTGTCCATGAACATAAGCAAAACAGATAGCTCAGCATAACTAGTGCGAAGTATGTTAATTTATAGTATTTCTAGTTTACATATCAAAGCAATAAAATCAATGTGACATGAAAGTAGATGGAAAAGGAAACAGGGAAAATCAGAGAAAAAGGGTTTAGGCTACATGTAAATATCTCTAATCTTGAAATAACAGCATTTTTGTCCCATAGAAAAATTCTGCCATTACCAAGCCTTTTATCTTATGTTTCCCAATTTTCAATAAAAAATTCATTAGATTTCCAAAAGTTATCAAATAGGAATGCTGGGTTTAACCCAAAAAAAAAAGGGTAGCTTAATTAAATTTCAAGCTGCAAAGATTGACAGCTTGAACACAAATGATTTGCTTATATTCTGATAGGCCTCAAATATCACAAGTCTATAAAGGAGAGAAAGGCCCAATATGCGAATGGATGGTAAAAACACCAGAGAGGGAAGCGAGGGAATTTCGTCTAAGAGTGAACGCCAAAAATGCCAAAAGAGGAGGTCATCAATAAGAAAGAATTGGAATGTAACAAATTGGACAGCAGGTCCTAGAAGAGGAGGAAAAGATTCTGGAGATATGTAAAGGTACGTGGGGTAAAGGAGGAGGGTAAGGGAGGAGAAGCAGAGGCAGAAATAGTGTGGAAAAAGGAGTCATCTCTGAGCTCTTCCGTAGAGTGTGCACTTCTGCTGCATTTCTTCTTCTTTTTTTCCTACTATCAGATCATAGTTAATCTCTTTCTGTAAGTATTTTACCTTCATTTCCTATCTGTTTAATACCAGTATTTATTCATATAGAAAGAACAAGATGCAGGAGTCATTCAAGCAGCAGTAAATAAGGAAACACGAAATATCCTAAAAGTTTTAGGAGACTTCGTGTTTTAGGCTAAAACAGCCATAATATTTTTTTGTGTTTTTCATAACGCAATATCCAGTTATGTCATGACCATACAGTGCATTCCCCCCAGCACTAAATTACAATAATTGTAGGAACTTTACCACATGGCAATAGATTCTATTCAAATCACTCTACTTCACATAAATGAACCATTACAGCAAGATAATTACAGCTGTTCCATGTAATATATACCAGAAGCCTGCTGAATCGGAGAAACGGGCGATACAGAAGAAAGCAGAAAGGTTGAGTCATCTTCTGTAGGCCAGTGAACAAGTAGGCTCCTCCTACCAAACGCATCTCGGCCAAACCAAAGGGTCCTTGAACTATCCTACAAAAGACAAAGACAAAACACCACCTCTAACACCATGTAGAATCAAAAAGATACCGCAAAAAACTCGGTACACGTAGAAACTTACCACTTGGAGTTACCTGCCAATAGATGATAGCCCATGGTCCTTTAATTGTAGAAAGAACATCTGGAATAGAACTTTCCCCGCTTTTAACACATCGATCAGTTAAACAAGAACCACAGGAGCAACACTTCCCTAGAGTCTGCATGAGAAATTCAGCATCGTTGCAATCACTAGCAAGGTGAAGTCCTCCAAAAATCTCACCTAAAAAAGAGCACAACAGAAATTAAAATCTAAAAATATTGAATTTAAATATCATAAAGTAATATTAACCGCTCATGATGAACCAATACTACAAATGTTGAAAAATAGTATATTAAATTTAACCCAACGGAATACCGTTATACACGAGAATATTTCCAGATGGATCCACCAGGGGCTGAACAAGTGAAGTAATTCCTCTGAGCTGCAAAGTTGAACCAATGAAATGAAGTTTCGCATCGCCATCTATGTTGTCGCATTCTCCAGTATTGACTTTGTTTCCAGAACATAACACATCATCATCATCTTCAATGAAGGATGAGATTTGGTTTTTCCCTGAGACATTGAATTTCAGGAAAACTTTCTTGGCACCTAAGCTATCAGGACCCCTTCTTCGCAGAGCTGCTTTCAGATCATCTAAAGAGAACAACAACTGTAGCAAATGGAACAGTAAAGAAGAAAGAAGAAAAAAGATCAATTGAATTAAATAATAGGAGTTTCGGCCATTGTGAAGTGTTAAGAGTGAGAGTTTGCGCTTACTCTCTCAGTTTGACGAGGTGAGCGTGTTGAATCGAATAGCAAAGATGAGATGTCAATTCGAATGCCTGAGACAATCAACGCAATTCCACACATCTCCCTCTCTGCAACTAAGATTATGCCATTGCCAGCAACACCGAGGTTTTATTAGGGTTTTGATTGCTGGGTTTGCTTGGTGGTCATATCTTTATTTATTCTAATTATTTATGATTTTAACCGTCAGCTAAGGCTTCCGTAGCATAGTGGTAGTGCGTTCGTTTCGTAAGCGAAAGGTCGCGAGTTCGATTCTCGCCGGGAGCTTGCTTACACACACATTGAAAAAATTTAATTTCTAGCTAGACCTAGCACGTATTTAATGTCAATATCAAAATATTTTATGAAAAGTACATTCTGAAGCCAATCGGATAAATTATTATCCCTATAAAAACAGAGCATTCTTGGGGAAATATCTATATTTGATGCGAAAATTAAAGTATATTTATAATTCGAATACATTGCGGATTATATTAATTTTTGTTATTATAATTTTTTTATCTTATAATTTTACAAATAATGTCATTTGGAGCTTACTAGAGATAATTTTATTTTCACTAACTGAAAAAATATATTTTTTCCCTTATATTATTGTATATTAAACGGTAGAAGCATTTTGGCATATTACAAAATTATAAGCTACGTTTTAATCTTTAAAAACTACAATTACATTTTAAATTTTTGGAGCTTTTTTGTTACTAACAAAAACACTAATAAATGTCAATAAAGCATTATACCTAAACGCTGACATTCCCATAAGCGGATATTTTTATTTTTTTTTGTAAAAATTTTATAATGTGAGAATTGTTTGATCCTGTTCTAATTTTTTTTATTTTTAAAATTATTTTGTAGAATAGTTATGGAAATAAATGTTTTCTGTATTTTTTTGGTTTTAAAAATTAAAAGTCAAAACATGAAATAAAAACAACTTGGGTATATTCTCTAAATTTGATTCTAATAACAAAAAAAAAGTTACAATTTTTTTAAATTTTTTTAAAAAAAGACTTTATCAAACAATTTTTTATTTATAATATACATGGAAAATATTGTATACTTGAATATTTTGTATTTTTCTATATGAACCTTTAATCTTATTATATTCTAAAATATTTATTGTTGAGATTTATACTTTAAAAGAAGAAGAGAATTACCCTCACCTTATTATTCACTTTTATCTTTTATTGTTTTGTTGACAAATTGAATTTCTCTCAATTTTTTTTTCTTTCTCTCCCTCTCCCCAAAAAGAATTTTCTCTTCCTCTCCTCAAGTAGAGTTTCCTCCAAAACTCTCTCCCTTTTACTCTTTGATTTTCTCTAAATTTTAAAGTAATGAATAATGTTTCCCCTGACCTTTATTTATAGGGAAAATGAAAATGGTAAATATAATAGTAAAATATTATTTACACAATAATTATTAACAAACATTTTCATGTGGATATATTGGAATTTTATATTTGAAACCAATAAGTTCACATGTTTATGCATTATGTGTTCCAAGAGGGACCTAAGCATGATCATTAAAAGACAATTAACATAAACACAAAATAATAGACTTTACATGCAATATTCATTACTATATATTTTTGTTTTTCTTTTAACTTTTTATTATTATTATTATTGTTTTGGGAATTCACATTTTCTCCTCCTGAAAAAATGATCCTCAAATTTTGATTTAGCTAAAATGAATTATTGTTAAAAAAAATTCTAATTGATCATGACTCGATAGAATGAACCAATTTAGTCAAGAATTCCAAAAGTAAAAAAAGAAAGGGTCAAATTCTATAGACACATAAGAAACTCAAAATATAAAATATACATCTAATTTGGATGTGTATCAAGGGCCAGAATAATAACCCTCTGCTCATTCATCTGCACAATATTGAGTTTGAAATTATGACCGATCATAATCAAAATCAGATATTTGAATCTCTCGTATAAAAATAAAGAAAGTTATAGTCGGAGATCACTATTTTACTATTTCCTCTTGCTTTTGTCTTTGGTGTGTTTGACCACTTGACTCGTTAATGGAATAGGTTGGTACATGATATTGCAATAGGTTCAACAATAAGAGTAGCGGACGCAGAAATTTTAATAAGATGGGCAAAAATGAAAAATATTATATTATAAATAAAAGTACTTGAAATACAATACAAATTTAATATACAAAAAATTGAAAAAAATCTATTACAGAAATTAATATCACTTCATTTACTCTTGCTCTACGTATTTTCATATTATTAAACTCATATATAATTGAATCCGTGCTAAAATTCAAAATAATTTTTTTTTAATGTATGTAATCAAAGATAGTCTATGACTATATATAGATGCAATGATCTTAGGAAGGTGGAAGTTGATTTTACCTAGCTCTAGCATTTTTTATTTTTTCTTAATACACAGCCAAAATCGAAAGGCTAAAGAAGAGGTTGGTAATGGACAAAACACGGAAAGGAGAGAGAAGATGATATGATGTTCTCAAGGAAAAATATGGATAAGAGTGTGGGCAGAAACATGGGGAACTGAAGAAAAAAACGTGTACAACACGATAATTTCACTATCACATTTTTCTACATATATTATAAAAAAAATATTCCCAAATTTTAGAGGGGGCGGGGGCCCACCCTATCCCTCTACTGGATCCGCCCCTGGCTATAAGATGACATTTCGCATGAGATATGAATATTTGTTCCATAGCATGATTCAGAAAAAATATCAAACCATCATAGAAACCATCAATATTCAATAATTCTAATGGTTTTTTGTGGAAGTTCAATTTTTCCCAAGATACAATAATGAAAAATCCTTTCAGAGTTTCTAGTCCAACAGCTATTGCAAAATATACATGCAAGATGCAGGAGAAAATCGTAAATGTTGAATTTACATTTCAGTTGTTTATATTACCACACTTTATAGGCTTTTTCACCCTTTTGCCCCTCATTAATTATTTAATAATTATTTTATCCCTTATTGAAAACTATCTACCAATCAGCCCCTCTTTAATCGATTGAATTGAAGATTTAATCGATTAAATTGTCAAATGAAGATTTAATCGATTAAATCTTCAACTTAATCGATTAAATCTTCCTTTTTATCAGAAGAACAACATTATGTATGGGAGGTTTAATCGATTAAATAGGGAAATTTAATCGATTAAATCTTCAAGTCAATGATTTTTGTCTATTTTGACCATTTAATCGATTAAATTTTTGGCTTAATTGATTAAAGAGGGACAGATTGGTAGATAGTTCTGAGTAAGGAACAAAATGATTATTAAATAATTAACGAGGGATAAAAGGATAAAAAAACCACACTTTATAAGTATATACGTAAATATATATTTACTGATTTATAACTCAACAATTTATATTTCAGTAATTTTCTTTTTTGAAATTTATATTTTTGCATATATATATATATATATATATATATATATATATATATATATATATATATATTCTCATTTATATTTAAGCAAGATTAAAATTCTTCAATTTATAATTACTCTATTTGTGTATAGTAACATATACGTAAATAGTGTTAGATATGTGATAAATATCGTAAATGTATATATTTAATCATTGATTTATATTTTTGTTTTTTTATTGATGTGTTATGCATTTAATTTTTTATTTTATAAAAATTAACACAATAAATTTTACATGATAAATTTCATACGGTTAAAATTTTATATAACTTATATCTTTCAAGATTTACTGTAGTGATGTAATTTCTTTTTTTACTTTATGGCAATGTCAAATTTAATCAATGATATGCTATGAATTATAATTTTTTGAAAAAGTTTACAAAATCCTTTTGGAGGTATTTCCGTATATGTTTGTTTGCTTAAAAAGTTTATGGAATTAATTACTTATAGAAGGTAATGCAAATACATGGTGAGAAAACTGATTTCTTGGGTCAAATAGACAAGACGAGGGAGGGGAATGCCCTTATAAAATACAAAACTCTAATTCATATAAAAGTGCAAGTTTATGAAATGTTTTGGTAGAAAAGGGTTATATATTTGTGATGCTAGCTTATTTTAGTGTATTATGATTTTAACATTTTTTTATTAAAACCGTGAAGAATTTTTCATACTAAGTTATCAATGGAAATATCACACTTCAGCGAAAATCCTTTTTAATTGTTATCTTTTGTGGGATAAATATCTTATAAGTGTGTATTTCCATATTTAGAGGACAAATCGTAAAATAAATGTTGTGGGTTGAAGGTAAAAGTATTATTCAATAAATTTGTATTTTTATTCGGTTAGGAAGTCTTGTAGTAGAGAAGTTATGTTCAGATATGCATATGGACATCTCTCT
Organism: Gastrolobium bilobum; assembly: GCF_033153095.1. Classification (NCBI taxonomy): domain Eukaryota; kingdom Viridiplantae; phylum Streptophyta; class Magnoliopsida; order Fabales; family Fabaceae; genus Gastrolobium; species Gastrolobium bilobum. The sequence continues at coordinate 70,837 of NW_026897121.1, read as the reverse complement.
CTTCGTAGATAAGATTAGGGTTGGCAAAAACCCGTCCTAAATGAGTCGGGTTGGGTTGGCCTAAATGAGCTGCCAACCTGACTCAACCCGACCCGATACAACCCAGACCCAAATGAGTCAGCCCGCAGGTCAAATGGGCCAGCTCGCGGGTTGGGTATTTTTTTTTAATTCAAAAAAATAATAATATGATTGTATTTAAAAATAAAAATAAAAAATAATATGAAAACTCCAAAACTGTCGTACACTCACATCGTGGTCACTCGTCACTTTCCTTAACCCTAAGATTCATCTGCCCCCTTGGATAGTTTGTTCACCCTGTTACCATTAACCTTGCATCTTCGGGTCTATTGGCCTATTCTCTCGACAAACGCAATCCACTACTCCCAAGGTGCAATACCTTTTTCTCTATATTTCTCATCTTTCTTTTTTATTTTTCCCCAATATATATATATATATATATATATATATATGAAAATGGATTCATTGTTCTTCTTCTATGTTGTTGACATTATAAGATTTGTTACTTCAATCTTTTTTCTTTTACCAATCTGGGTACCTTTGAAGAGATCAAAGTTGGAACCTTTTGGCAGTATTGATAATTTTAACAATGTTGGAGAACAAATAAGACTAGTTCCACAAAAATCAATTGTTTAGAGCCAACCCGCGAGCCAATATTTTGAGCTAACCAACCCGCGAGCCAACCCACTGGCATCATTTCCAGCTAACCCGCGAGCTTTTTTTGAGCCAACCCACAAGCTTTATTCCGAGCCAACTCGCGAGCTGATTATCGAGCCAACCCTAACCCGGCTCGGTCGGGCTGGGTTGGATTTTCTGGCTCATTTATTTTTTCGGGCTAACCCTAACCCGACCCGTTTTTTACGGGTTGAATACGGGTTGGGTCGGGTCGAGCCGGGTTGGCCCATTTTGCCAACCCTATATAAGATTATGTTCTTTCACAAATGCTCCCTTACGATAGATTATTAGTGAAAAACTCTTTCCTATACTAGTGAATATAAAAGCACCACAATTCAAACTCATTCCTACCACACATTCATATATAAATGAAAACAAAAGTATAGAAATCCACATACCTCCATTGTCTCAGTCTCCAACTCCACATGCACCACAAGATGGTTTTTTTGTGCTCGCTCTTCCTCAATGACAATCCATGTCAACTCTATCTTCTTCATGATTTGTATATGCCATAAGTTTGGATAAGTAAATTTGAGACAAACATTCTAACTAACTTGATCCCACTTGGCACCTGGACTCATTGCGTCATGTAATTAGGACATATGATGCTTATTATGGTACTTTTTTGTTAGCCTCACCATCAATTAATTAACATAATCAACTTAACAAAAGGAATTAAGTGTGCCAATTTTAAAACAAAGAGGAACTAGAAGCTAAATGAAGATTAAAGAGGAACCAAAACTAAAACATAATATATTTATACGGACTCAAAATATTTAAACCATTTTTTTTTCAAAATTAAAACAAACCCACTATGAAAAAATTTATGCCATTCTTTTATCACCATTACATACTTGAAAATATTATTAACTGCTTCCTATGAAAATGATTTGATTTAGTTTTATTATTAGTAAGTAGTAACTTTTTTAATTTTCAATTTTGGCTTTATTTGTTTTTTTATTGCATAGTTTTCCTTCCTAAGATTATTTCACCATTTTGTCTTGAGTTTAAATTTTTATTGACAACTAAATTTAAATTTTTTTATTACTTACATTATTCCTCATGTGTTTTTAATTTTAATTAACTTAATATATTACACAAGCATTGCTAATTTATATATAGATTAAGTATTTATTCTCTTATATGAGATAAAATGATCTCCTATGGTCCTACAATAATATCATTTTAGGATTGAATTATTTTTGGTAATTATACTTTATTTTTGGATAATATTAATCTTATATAACTTTTTTTCTCCAATCTCAAAATTACATCCTTTTAGAATCACAAAATTATCTCGTCTATCAAAAGAGACACTTAACCATATATATATATATATATATATAGGGTTTAACTTTTCTTATGTTGTAGGATTGTAGGAGAGAAAAAAAGTAGAGAGAAGTTAAATGTGGGTCTCATATTTTATATTAAAAAAGAAAAGAAAAATTATTTGGCACGGAAAACGAATTTGTGTAGGAAAATGGGAGTATCTCATGTGGTATGAGAGTATTATTTCCCATATATATATAAATATATATATATATATATATATATATATATATATATATATATATATATATATATATATATATATATATGAGTCCTTTTTTTCTTATGTTCCAAGAATTTGGAATTGTTCTGCAAACTATATATTTCAGATAACACATAGTTATAATATAAAAATAATAATTTTTAATATTATAATTATGTATTTTTTGGTAACACCCCCAAATTTCTTAACAATTTAAAAAACATTCTTATAATAAATAAATTGTCAAAATTCATGTTTTATACATTTATGGTAATAGAAATATTGTGGAAGTTAATCTAAAACTTTTTTTTGGGGTAATGCTACCGCTGCACCTGTACAGGGACAAGTGCAAGGCTAACTCTATTACATTCAAATAAAATCTAAACTACATTCTTATACATAATATTTATGACTAATTAAAAATCCTTAGTCGTTATTCTTACTGCCCATTGCTTGCCCATCCTTTGTAACCTGATTCAATGAAACTCTGCTCCCGTAGGATCATTGCAGTCAAATAAACACAAAAGTCAACAAAGCTGGTAATCCCAATCAAAATACAATTAATGTAATTAATAATGATTAAATCAAATATCAATATATATAATCAAATCAATATCAATTCCACGTTAATCAAATCAAATATCAATAATAATCAAATTAATATCAATTCCATCATATAATATTTATCTTTATTAAGTTCGTTTAGTGTATTTAGTAAGGATAATTATCAACTAACATATTCAGCACAACATTAATCATAATATTACATAAATGATCAATCAATTAATAATTCAATTAATTACAATTCATCATCTAATATATATATATATATATATATATATATATATATATGTATATATATATATTATTTTATTATTAATAATCTAGAGTATTACAAAGTATCAAAATCAATTTCTAATAGCACTCATATCGCACATATATCGCACAAAATAATTTTATCAAAGGTAAAATTTATATTATAATTTGTTATCTATCACCATCAAATATATATAATTATATATATATTATTACTACTAATTTATAGTTTATTATTATTATTATTATTATTAATTTATTATTATTATAAATTACTATTATTTTTCTGGGATATTACATTCTACCCTCCTTAAAAGAAGTTTCGTCCTCGAAATTGAAAAGTTTAAGCCCCTTAAAACAAAAGTTAGCAAACAACCAAGAGTAATGCATAACCAAGCAAACAAAATAACATAACATTTATGAATTTTAGACAATACAACTTTTATATATATATTTTTATATAATCTTTCATTTGCTAGAAAATTTTAACCAATTCAAGGACAACTAAAAATCTTAAAGAAATCTAATTACTCTTATTAATATAAAATATGTTACTAAAGATAGCATATAAACAATTTAAAGAGCAATATATATACTTCTATTTATAGTTGAAATTTTGGGTTCAGATATGAGTTTCGTGCACTTTATTTTCTTATTCTTCATTGATGTATCTGACTCAGATATTGGCTTCATATACTATTTTTTTTATTCTTGATTTCTTATGGCTCAGAATATCAGTAACTCATTACTGACTCATTATTGAGTCAATGTTGACTCATCATATCTAATCAAATTATGTTTGTTGACCCATCCTAATCCAATCAAACATTACTAATCAAATAATCAAACATTAAAGCATAAGTAATCAATCAATTAATAATTCAATTAATTACAATTCATCATCTAATACATATATATATATTATTAATAATCTGGAGTATTACAGAGTATCAAAATCAATTTTCAATAGTACTCATATCGCACAAAATAATTTTATCAAAGGTAAAGTTTATATTATAATTTGTTATCTATCACCATCAAATATATATATATATATATATATTATTACTACTAATTTATAATTTATTATTGTTATAAATTACTATTATTTTTCTGAGATATTACATTTTTGGAGTATATAATTATAAGAAATATAATTTTTCTTTCAATATTATTATGTATTCCTAGAATATATAATTTATAGGAGAATTTTAAATTTTTACAACATGAGATATTATCCCTGTATATATATATATAATTACACTACTATACTTTTTATAGGCTTCCATATATAATTTATATATTTTGTGCAAGCAAGAATTTCTATTGTAATTCATTTGATTAGACGAATGTCAAGGACCAGTTACAAACTCAACAAATCATCAAGGACCAGTTAAATGTGGAAAGGATTGGGTTCGAATCATGTCACGTCACTGAATAAACGTGCATTTTAAAATTGATGGGCACAGCAATTTCTTCAAGCTGGTTCCACCTCCCTCATCTTCAAACAAAAGGCGCAACGACACGACACGAAAATTAAAAAAAAAAAACACTTTCCCTCCATAGCGTCAAAAGGACCAAAAATGTTGGGCCAGGTCCACAAGTGTCAATAAATAGGGTTGTTGTGTCAGCTACCAAACCAAACAAAACCAAACCCTTCTCCAAGAAAGGAATAAAGAAAAATCGCCTATATATATATATTTAATATTTTTGCCCTTTCACTTCGAGAGAGATCTCACTCTCCTCGCCGCCACCTATTATTCTCTCCCTCTCCCTCTCCCTCGAAATCTCCCTCTCCGTCTACGTGATTTCGATCTCTCCGATCGGAGGTTGACTCTTCTCTTTTTCTCCCCTTTTTTTAAAGTAATGTTCGATGTCGTGATATTTATTCTGATTTGATCGGTTTTCTCTCTCTCTATTGTTTTAAGTGAAAACAGTTCAGTGCTTTATTGTTAGGTGATATTGCTTTTTGATGATTGATTAGGGTTTGGTTGTTAATTCGCTATTCCGGTATTTAGGGTTTTGAAATTAAAAGGTTTAATTCGTAGTTTTTTTTATCAATTTTTGAATATATATTAATATTCCCTGGTTTATCTCAAAGGCGAAGATTTCATGTTCTAATGCATTCATGACACATGGCGTATTCATATGTATTGTCTTTATGTTACTTTTTCTGAAATCAAGCTGTTTGTTTTATTAGTGGAGGGCTACGGCTAGTTGCATTTTGGTCGTATTTTCTTGAACTGTTGTTTATTGTTATTGTCTTTATTCGGGTTTTGAGAATGACTTAGTATTTACCGTTACTTGAATATGTGTGTGTGTGGTGTTGTAGAGATGGCAGCATCTGATGCAGCCCCAACCCCTCAGATGGTTGGCAATGCTTTTGTGGAGCAGTATTACTCTATACTGCATCAAGGGCCAGACCAAGTTCACAGATTTTACCAAGAAGATAGTGTCCTAAGTCGACCGGAAGAAGATGGTACCATGACTACCGTTACTACTACTGCTGTAAGTGCAAGCAATGGGACTAAATCAGTAATCTTTAATGTTTTTTAAAATTATAAGAAATACATTCACTCGCTGAACTATATAATTGAAGATTTTGCTTATGTTAAAGTTGTATATATTCTAAACTATTTGTATAATTTTTCTTGTCCTGGGCTGCTAATGCTGTATTAGCGTCGCATTTTTTAATTAAAAATTAGTGGTCAGTTGTTCAAACATGACTCATTAAAAAATTCTATGGAAAGCAGCTTAATGAGGATTATGTGCTTTTCAAGAGAAGTGAGGAGATGGCATATCATTTGAAAATCCTTAGTAGGTATCTTTTATGTTAATTGCATACACAATCAGTCAGTTGGTAACATTTTTTGAAGCATTTGAAATTAGTTGCGTCTACGATGAATAATTATCATTCATATTCTTCCAATTTTGTGCTTTATTCTTTGTTTTTGGTGGTAATTAGACTATTGCCATATCAATAAGATAAGAAATTGATGAGGATCAGTGGTCAGATTTGGGGGGGTGGACCATCTAAGAAGTGTAAACATTATTGATCATTATCTTATCTGTAGAATTACTTTATTAAAATGTTGTGTAATGCTTTTGTATATACTAAATCATTTATTTTTTGCTACTTCTCAGTGATCACATATGTTCACTCTTTCCTGTGTGAAATCAAATATTTGTATTATATATCTTATGTTCCGAATGAATTCATTGTTACCGTCCTGTTGAACAATTGGTCTATGAGAAGATAATCATAATTGACATTTATGGATTTCATGCTACTGGCAATCTTTTTTTACTTCCCGAGCTCATGTTTAACTGATTCTCTTTTATGGGTGGACAAATCTAAGTGTTTTTTTGTTTTTTAATTTTGTTTTTTATTACTTTGACTATGCTGTATTGGAACAAATAATTTAACATCTGCTGATATAAACGATCTTACTTTGTTTTGGGACAGGAAATTAATAGGAAGATACTCTCTCTGGATTACACAAGCTTTAGGGTAGAGATTCTGAGTGCTGATGCTCAGCCATCATATAAGGATGGGGTAATGGTTGTAGTGACTGGCTGCTTAACTGGAAGAGACAATTTGAAAAGGAAGTTTACTCAGTCATTTTTCCTAGCTCCACAGGACAAAGGCTTCTTTGTCTTTAATGATGTTTTTAGATATGTTGATGAGTATAAGTCAGTTGATATTGATTCTGTGCCAGCAAATGATGCTGAGGAGAGTGTTCCAACAGATGCTTTTACCTCAGAGCCCGGTAATTCTTCTATTTATATCTTCTGGTTAATAAATATATGTTCTATTCCTGTTGATTGTCACTTTTTTCATCTATCTTTTTTACTTATCTTGTTAAAAGTTTGGGTTTGAAATTTTGCTTGTAATTGTGAATATAGAGCCCAATCAAGTTCCTGAAGACATTCCCCCTAGTCAACCTGCTATTGTTGATACTGACACTAACGTCAGCAAAGAAGTGAGTCAACCACTGGAGAATGGAAACGTATCAGTTACTGAAAATGTGGTTCCTGTTAATCATGTTAAAGAGTCAAGTCATCAGGAACATAACTCTAGCACTGAGAAAGCTGCTTCTAATACACAGGAGGATGCTCCAAAGAAGTCTTTTGCATCCATTGTAAGTTTTCTTTATTTATTTATATATTTATCTCTTCCTTTCTATTCTTGTGTAGTATCCGACCATATGTGACTTTTCTGGAATTATTTGATTCAGGTTAATGCATTGAAAGATAATGCTGCTCCCTTCCATGTGAGGACTTCCCCGGTGAAACCTGTAGAACAACCACGTGTAACTAGTGTGCCTGCATCTGAAGCACCAGCTCCTAGCACTGACAGTCCATCAGAAAAGAATAATGAGAATGGAGGTGGTTTTCCCATTCTTTGACTAGTGTGGTTAATTATGAATGTAGTTTATTCAAAATTGTCTCATTGGAGCAGGATTTTCTTTTGTAACTTACGTAATTTACATTCCACAGGTAAGGCTTATGCAATATTTGTTGCGAATTTGCCTATGAATGCAACAGTAGAACAACTGGACCGGGTGTTCAAGAAATTTGGGCCCATTAAACGTGATGGTATTCAAGTTAGAAGTAATAAGGTTAGTCTGTTAAAAGACTTTCTGTGATGTAATTTACTGAATGCACTTCAGCAACTGTAAATATTGATGTAATATTTTGTCCTCCTTTCCAGCAACAGGGATCTTGTTTTGGTTTTGTGGAATTTGAATCTGTTACTTCAATGCAAAGCGCACTTGAGGTATTGATATGCCCGATATGTCCCTCTTTAGTAGCTAGTGTTTCTAATTAGATTGTGTATCCTTTCTGTTGATTTGCTTGAGTTTCTTGATGATAGTTTTTTTTTTTTACATGCTCTGTTTATCCACGCTAAGGTGATGTGGATGATAATTGCATATGATGCCAAACTATTTGGTGTTTTGTAAACTTTTTCCACTTTTGGTATTCTTCAGTTGTGTTTTTGCATAGATGTTATATTGTTGTGGTTCTAGGTTTTGATGAACTCTGCTCAATTAATTATAGAGAAATAGATAATATATCTATTGAACAAGTGCCTGTTGGTGGGTTATTAGGGTTTTGTGGCATATGTTGGACAGCATTGTTTCCTAAGGAATAATTTGTGAATAATGGGAAGAGGGAAACCTACTAAAGATTGTGATTATTTTTTGAAATGCGTAGTTATATGTAAATTTGTGATGGTTAACTATATTGGTTTCTTGCATGTTGTGTTGGAAAATATGCCGTGTGCTTGATCTTCTCAACTCTCATAACTTTATTGTTGTCTTGGGTGAGAGCATTCTATAAGTGTGGAAGAGTATGGTACCTTTTGTAAGCGATTACAGCTAAAATTTGTATGAACTATTTCAGGCTTCTCCTCCTGTTACATTGGACAACCGTAGACTTTCTATCGAAGAAAGGCGAGGTAAGTGAGCTTTGTTCCTCTCATCCACATTTTTGAATTTAGTTGGCAGATTTTGTTGATTATTTTCCATGATGTCTATGTCTTTGACTAAATTATGCTCTAAATATGCTGTGTAATCGTTACTGGCTTCCTATACAACTTCACTAAAATATATTGAAATATAAGGTAAAATTGCCTGGCCATTGATTTGTGTGCTTTCAGGTTCCTTTGTGATATTGCAGGGACATAATGCCTGCTCATGGTGCTCTTAACATTGTGTTATGTAAATTTTTTGAATAATGTCACTCAATATCACGTGTATTCTTGTTTGTTGCAGCCAATAATGATCGTGTCAAATATTCATCTGGACGAAGTGGATACCGAAATGACAGAAATGATAACTTCAGGGGCCGTGGCAACTTTGGTGGCAGTCGTGGTGGCTATGCTAGTAGGAATGATTTTGAGAAGCGAAGTGATTTCTCTGGCCGACCTCGAGGTGGCAATAATACTGGGCGTACCAGCAATGGAGAAACTATGCCAAGGAGTTATCAGAATGGAGGAAAAGTCACTCGTCAACCAGTTAAAGTTTAATAAACTTCTTCCTTTTGTTGGTAATTGAGCTACAGCGGAATTTTCTTATAGGTAGAGCGGCATCTAGGGAAATTGGTTTGCATTTGGATTAGATAATTTTTCCTTTTTAGCTGTTATGATCCTTTTACTTCCTAGTTCTTTGTTTAAACAAAGTGATTCCCCATACCCCTCTCCCTCCTTTTCTGTCTTTTTTGATATCTTCCAATTTTGTTACGTTTTGTATCTAATTTTCTGGAATAATTGTTTTGGAATTGGACACAATTATATCATTTATTAAAATCTTTTTCCTATGTTCCTTGTCGTTTGTTTATTACAAGTTAAAGTCAATTTATATAGAGAGAATACTAGTCTACTAGATGTGTAGTTCTTACCCCTTTTTTTTCCAGGTTGAAACGTTCTTACCCCTTTTACTTATTCAAAAACTACCCTTGATTTATATTTATCAGGCGGATGTTGTATTAATGTCAATTTTACATTGTTAATGGCCTCGATGATTGCCCTCAGAATGCAAGATAATAGATTTGTAATTTCTCACAAATTTTTCTTACCCTACATAAGAAGAAATGGGCATTGTTGCTGAGCTAAAGGAATTGAGCCAATTCCTTCTTAGGAATAGGATAGAGCTAACTCGGTCATATTCATCATGGGATTTGTCATTGCAGCCGTTTATTGAATTTTTAGGCTAGCATTATTTGTTCAACTTTAACCCATCCTGACTTGTAATCAATATATCATGATTAATTCAGAAATTTGAAGACATTTTTTTTCATATAGTTGTTAGATTAAAAGGATAGTATTATATGTACAAAAAGAAGAAGAAAAGAATGGTATTAGAATGTAAATTTGTAATTTCCTCTACTACTATTTATGTCGACGTCTTAACAATAAATGTAAGACTATCCAAAACATCCAAAATATATATTATTTTACCTATTCACTTCATTTCAAATCACTGTATTGTGAACTACTACTCTTTTATCTTTTCCAAAATTCTTGATCGTGATAGGTTAGGAGGAAAATAGATACCCTGATAAAAAACGCAAACGTTCTTCCACTCAATTCACATCCTCACACATGGGAAAACAAGCATTCCAATTTAACTAAATTGCTGTGTGCTGCTTCTTATTACTATTATTACCGGAGAAATTTAATTTACGAAAATAATAACTGTTGATTGACGGAAATCAGCAGTTAAGATTATAGTTGTAAAAGATTGTAAACAAAAATAAGTTGTAAGTATAACTTTTCTCTTATTATTATTATTATTATTATTTTTGATTTCTTTACCGGATTTGATTATTGGGCTAATCCGATTCGAATCGGGCATGATTAGGGGCGATAAAATACTTCCCACGGGCTAAACAATGGGTTTTGCTATTTCTGACTTTGCCACAATGGATTTTAACTTGAGACACGTGCTCCTCCATTACAAGTGAAGTGCTTTCTTTTTCATTATGCCTAAACAATGGGTTTTGCTATTTCTGACTTTGCCACAATCATGCTCAGCTCCTTGCACTAGTTCAATATTCTATATCTATGCTAAATCATCTCGAAAAATATCCATCACCTTCTTGTCCCAATTTTCACTAGTTACTGGCGAATACTCAATTGTGATGATAAGTGATAACCACATCCTCGAGGTTGAAGAAATTTACTTGATGTTCCGCATTCTTTTTAAAACCATGAGATTCAGCATTACTATGCCAAAAAAATGATTAGACTTATCATTCAATGCTTAGTGGTTTGGCTCATTAATTTGTAATTGAGTGCAATGTGTGAAAATATCATCAATTAATAATGACTTGTATATTTAGAGGATATTCCAACTTTCCAAGACTGTTTTTGTCATCAGGGGTTAAGGTATTGTAGACAGACTTATTGTGCTTTTTCCATATAGTTTTCTTCTTCTTTAATGGAGTCGATTAAGTGGTGACTGGTTAGATAAATATTTTTATAAAGTATCTGCTTTTAGTGAAAACTTAAGAATGGCGAATTCTCTTGTGACTTTTTCTATAGATGTGATGTGAGTAGGGGTGTGCATGGAGCTGTTTGGTGACAAAAATCGAACCGAACCAGTTTTAAACAGTTTGATTTTTAAACCGAATTACTTTTTTAAAAAAATCGGTTTGAAACCAGTTGCAAAACCGGTTTGTGATTCATAACCGATTTTGATTTAAAACCGGTTTTAAATCAAAACCGGTTATGAACTATAAACCGGTTATCAAGTTTAAAATCGATTTTATAATATATTTTTTCCTGTAAAAATTCAAAACTGATTTTTGATGAGTTATGGACAAATCCGGTTTGATGAAAAGTTGTTCCATGATATTGATACATGTTATTTCAGAATGTAGCTAGAATTGGTTGCCTATTATTTTCATAACCAGTTTTGATTTAAAATCGTTAAAATCGGTATTAAGCGGGTTTTAATTCAAAACCAGCTTTAATTCAAAATCGGTTATGAATCATAAACTGATTATCAAGTTCAAAATCGTATTTTGGTTAAAGATGCCATAATTACTGTTATAAAACCGTTATGAAACAAGAGCAAGTTAGTCAGATTGCCAAAAGTATTTTTTTTTTTGGATATAATCAATTACTAAAACAATTCCAGGCCATGAGTATTGCCTATGTAAAACTCGAATATGCTTAACAAGTAAAAAAAACACATGGATTATAATTACTGGACTAATTTAAAACAGTTCCATTCGGGTATTCCACTTTAATATTAAGAGCCAAGCTTTCCATGAGAAACTGCAAGTTGGAAATGTTTATTTTTGTCTACTTTATGAGTTTCTTTCGAAAAAAAAAAAAAAAGTATGTAACTTTTATAAATCAGAGGAGCAAGATGCGTACTTCTCAAACTAAAAAACAATCTTCTTTACTAAATATCATTGAGGCACAAAGAAAGTTAAATAATGGTGCTAAATAATTAATTATTTATAAATGAAGTAGAGCAGTTTGGTTATGGATAATCATGAATAACCAATTATTTTTATGATTTGGTAAATAATCAATTTATAAAATAAAATACAGTTTTATATGAAATCAATTTTTTTAAAAAAATCAATTTTTTAAATGTGGAGCAATTTGGTTATGAATTGATTTAGTTCTTTTGGATATTTTGAACATCCTAGATGTGGGTTTGTGGTGGTTGCTTTTTATCTACCCAACCTATCCAATTGTAATAGCATTGGTTCATTGTTGCTTTGCACGAGTAAATAGTTATTTTCACAATTTGAAATTTGAACTATTACCTCGTTTGGAATAATTGCAATTCCATTTTGCCACTATGAAATGTTACAAAATTTCTGAACTCGTCATAATTTAGTCCTCGTCCCTCTCTTTAAACATCCCGTATGTGCATAATAATAAGGTAGGATTTGTTAAACATATTAGAGCGGAACAGAACATAACACACGAATTCTATTTTTTCGTTAATGTATTTTAAAAACATAGCAGAATATAGTTAATTGAAAAAATGATATGTTTTGATTCCGTCAAACAGAACAAATTTTTAATGTAACATTTGCATTGAGTACTCAGTGCAACGGTGGTATTATAACTATATACTTTGGGGAGTACGTAGCAACCAAAACCTAAAAAACAAAAACAATCTTATGGTTTTTTAGTATATAAAAATGAATAATATATCCTTTTTGCTAGCAGTAGGACTATTATAGACCAGTCTAGAAAAAGTACTAGTTTTAGATCACCTCTAGAGCTCGGCTAACTTGGAGAATTTTTTTTTTTAATACTATAATTATATTCTCCCGGAGCACATAGTTAAAATACCCCCATTGCATTGATTGCAGTAAAAATTTATTCCATCAAAAGATGGTAAGAATGTAGTGAATCATCATTGTTGCTTACACTTTTAGCAAGACAGCATACTTGGAATTTGAGTAGACCCATCAAATGTATGTTTAAAGAGTGGCTCAACTGTGTCCAGTTTAAAAGAATTACAAGCTTATTTTGCAGATTCATTCAAGAAGTTTAATTCCATAATTCAATGTAAGTATCCCTATATTGTAATTCCCACCATTTTTTTTTGCTAATCTTAGTAGTTTACATAAGGTGTTGGAAGTGAAGATATAGTGCTTGGTTGACAATGTAAACTCTAAAAATCATAATTAACAATGGAAGCTGGAAAATTTTCTCTGTCTCTAGCCTCTCCAAGCTAAAAATTGAGTAATTTCTTTAACCATAGCATCTCTTAATTAGAATTTTTCTTCAACACTAGTCTTTTCCAACTAGAATATCTCATCCTCTCAGGGTTTCACAATAACATAATAAAACTTCTCAATTAAATCCTCAACCCTAAATTTTTTAATTTTTTTTTGAAGAATATCATATCCCTTCAATCTTATCTCGGAACACCACATCCTTTTTGTAATATTCAAAAAAATAAAAAAAAATAAAAAAAATAAAAATTTGACGCTATCAGCGCCCAAATTGGCGCCTTTGGCGCCAAGTGACCAAAGAAAAAAAAAAAAAGAGCGACGCCAGTAGCGCCAAAATGGCGCTTTAGCGTCCAAGAGTGCCAAAATTGGCGCCAGTCGTGCCAATTCTTACGCGAAGGGAGTCGATATGTATCAGACGAGGATATGTATCAGACGCCGTTTGCGTCAATGTTTACGCGAAGAGCGTGAACGAATAAATATATGTTTACGTATATGTAAAATAATAATAATAATAAAAAAATAAGGAATTAAAAATTTAGATAAATGTATGTAATATATAATATATTAATAATAAAATAAATAATACTAATAATAATATAATAATTGATAAAAATAAGAATATGTATAAATATATTGCATAAGGTAAATAAAACGTAAACAGGTAACGTGGAGCCATCTGATAAACGTTTAAGAGAATCTTTCTAGAAACGTAATACGTGGTTAGTTATCTGAATAGTAATGATTACTTAGTTACTAGTTACGTTCGAATCTAACGAAATGTAACCGTAAGCAATTTTCTTTGTATATGTATATATATATACATCGTTGTGCATAAGAAGAAAGAGAGAACAATGAGAAGAAAGAAAAAAAAGAAAAGAGAGAGATCAGCGAAAAGAAAGAGAGAGAGAAATCAACAGAGAAAGAAAGAAGGAAAGCGACGAGTCAGTAACAAAGCAGAAGGTAATATTGAGAGGTTTAAAAACATTCCCTCGTATTCTTTGCAATCATTTTGGGAAAACGATGTTTAAGTTTAATACCTTTGTCATCTTACCGAACTCTTTTCTTTATATATTCTTCTGTTTCTTACCAAACTCTGTTCTTTATATTTTTCTGTTTAAGTTTATTCTTTGATTTTATTCTTTTGCAGTATATTAGTTTCCTTTTAAATTTTATTTATTTTCACCTACTGATTACATATTGGAGTAATTAATTGGTACCAAATAATTACAAAGAGAATGTGTAAATTTAACTGAGGAAGACTACTATGAACTGAACCACAAAGTTTAGGTTCAGACGATTATAGGGTAAGGGACGCCTTATCGTCGTTTGAGCTCCTCCACAATAAACCTTTCATATGCAGAAGACCACAAAGTTGGGAAATTATTTAACTTCAGTTAAATATTACGCAATGTATTATTTATTATATTAAATTATTTGAGAGAATGGTATTTTCCGTTATTACGGTTGGAAATGGTTATAGTTAGAAAACCTTAATATTTCTGAGAATTTTTTCACGTGTGTTTGTTTTGTGCTAACCTTTCCAGAAAATCATAATGCCTAGTCTACGCTTAACAGGAGAAGGATGGAGTATCAATATTTACTCTTACGAGGACCGCATGGAGTTTTATATTGTAGTAGAAAATCAAGGAGCAACTTCAATATTCTATGCTGAGAGTGTGGAGACCTACACATATAGATTAGATTAGGATAAGACTTTTGTATTATTATGTGATGACGGTATGTAAAATATAAACTGAAATGATGTAATATTTAGTCTGAAATGATGTAATATTTAGTAGACTGTAGGACCTATGTAAAATAACTTCATTTTGTATCTAACGTAACATTATCTATAAAGTAATGTTGGCAGATATTTATATAATTTTCTTTGCTGTTATTATCATCAATATGTATTAATTAATAACATTAACTCCTTTCCATCTTATTTCTCACTGACGATGCATAAAGCGAAAACATATATATAAGAAAACATGTAATATTCCTTATAAACGTTAATATAAAGGGATGTTACACTTTTCTTGGTTCGTAATTTTTAAAGAAATCACACGCAATTTAGCTTGATTCGTTTTAATATGCCTACATTCACATATGAAAAGAGTCAAATATACTATGAAAACTTTCTTAAAAAAAAAAAATACTATGAAAACAAGTATAGCCTGCAAGCTTTCTTTCAAGTCACAACCCTTACATTTCGCAATACAAACATCTATATGTAGTTAATTAGTTTTGTATTTAAAATTAATCGGGTTAATGAATATTCTAATATTATTATTGTAACTAGCCCATTGTGATCACATTGAAATGGGCTTAAGGCATCTATTGTTCTTGGGCCTAGTTGGGCAGCAGTGTAGGCTTTAGTGTGACCCTGGTTTTCCATGATGGGTGGACCCAGTGGACACAGACTCTTGTCTGGGTTATTAGCTAGGTCCCCTCTCTAGCCTATATATATTGGAGTTAAGCTCCATAAGCCATCATGCTCCCATCGCTGAGGCTGCCTTTATCGAAATAGGTGATAGAGAGGAAGATCTGGCATGTAGTCCCTTTTCTCTTTCGACTTTGTGACGATCCAATAAGGTACACACAAACTTTGATTTCATATTATTTAGGTATTTTATAATCATATACATGATCCAGGGTATAATATTTCTATCATTTGGTATCAGAGCCATATGTATATGATTATAAAATCCATGTTCTTGAATCAAAGAAATTTTGGTTTACCTTTATTTTTTATTGAATGAGAAACCGTAGTGCTTTTGTTCTAGATGTCAAGAGCTTTCCAAACATGTATTATATATGTGTTTTCGTTGAAATTTTTGGAAAAATTTTAAACTTGAAGTTTTAAGGTTTATGATAAGAAAGTTTTGATTTTTCCCAAGTATACTTCAATCGATGTTTGCAAATATATTTAACTGTTGAATTTTAGGATTAAAAGGATATTTTGTCTTCAATTATAGAATTCGGTGAACAGGAATTAAGTTCTACCTTAATTAAAAGGGTATTTTTTGGTATTCGATTTCTATGGACAATCTTATATATCTTCATAATCATTGTTTCTCGTGCACTTCTTTCCAGCATTTTTATTAGGATTTCTTTTGATCTACATCCCTTATTGTGATTAGTATTTTCCAAGACTAGAATTTCAAGTTACTGTTGCGCATTTTTTTTATTGTACTATTCTAGTTAATGTTTCACAATAATTGAAAGTATTGTTTTCGTAAAACGTGTGGCTATAACTGTTGATATTTGTTGCACGATATCAGTTACTTGACTTAATATTCCGTGGAACATAACCATCAGCGTTTTGTTTGTAGTGGCTTTACTGTTCCGATATTTTAGATTGTTACTGATTTGCGCTGGTGTCACTTCGTTTATTTATTTTGAGACTGTTAGCATTTTTTTTGCATCTGTCAAATAAAGGTTGATACTGTTAGCGCGTTGTTAAATGAAAGTTGATTTTGTCTATTATATTGCAATTATCAACTATATTTGAAATTAAAAAAAAAATTGAATAAATCCAGGGAAGTTATGCTTTGAAAATTTGTTTGTTACAATATACAATTCCGTTTTTTGTCAATTCTGATATTCAAGGCACGATTTTTTATCAACAGAATCATTATTATATTATTTCAATAGAAAGATATCTATTCTGTTCTACACGTCAAAATATTTCTATTGATATATGATATGTTGGTTTCATGATACATTGAGGGAGAATTTGTATTCTCAAATTTTAGGGTTCATCATTTACAAATAATAATAATAATAATATTTTTTTTTGTAACATTCCACAGTTTTTATCTTATCTGTATATCTGAATTTTATTTTTGTTATGAATGCCATGAAGGTCAAACGTGAAGTTTTTATGCAAGAATTATACGTGTATTATTTGGATTTTGTATGGAGTTGGTTGCTCCATCGGTGCATTTACTCGAAATTTTTAATGTGCTATGTATTTCTTGCGATTTCTTTCTGGGATTTTAGATTAGTAGTGCTTCTAGTTTTTTATATTATGGACAAATTAGGAGTGCTTTCTCGTTTTCTTTTATGTGGCTATTTCCGTACATAATAAACTATTCTTAGATGTACTGTCGTCTGATGCTTTGATTTGACTTTATTCATTGCATACTTTTCTTATTTGGTTGTGTAAGATAATTGAATTAATATGGCTTCTATCTATTGACGTTGGAAGGAGTTATGTATATTTACAAATTTTTGAATTTTTTATTTGGCAATCATATTCATGATTTTTTTTTATATGTGCAATTTAAATTTTCTCTGGTGAATGTAATGATCTCCGTCAATTTCTCCTTATAAATTTGGAGATTTTGGCTTTCGTAAAGAAGCTAAGATAATGTGGCAGTGACTCTGTCTTTGCTGTTCTTTGGTGCCTTTGGCTGGAAAGGATTGCCAGGATTTTGAAGGGAACTCCATCTTTATGTGGGACAGGGTTGTTCTATTATCTTGTCTTGGTATTCTGCACATTTTCTCTTTAGAGGTGTTTCTTTGTTTGACATCGATTTCAAGACATACATGATACGGTTAACAGTACGCTTGTGAGAGCCCTCAACTTTTTTTTATTCTTTTTAATCCGGATTGACTTTGTGTTTAGGAAATTTCTATTGTTTTGATATAAGTTATTTGAATTTCTTTCATCTAAATGTTGTTTCCGTAAAATGTGCCAACTAATAGATATGCTATTGCTTTACTGTTTTGTGAATAGTCTGTTTCATGAATCGTGCACTATTATAGTGCAACTGCTAGCAATGTTTTTTTTTTTTTTAAAATGATTAAATAAGTCCACGGAAGTTTTGCTGTCACCGTTTGTTTGTTATTATTTTTATTGTTTGTTTGGGTCGGTTAAGTCCTTGAAATCTAGAAGCATGCATTTTGATTGTTTGTTCCTTTTTTGTCGTTTTTTTTTAAGGCTGGATAATCGAGAAATTTTGATATGTGGAAGGGTCTAGAACTTTAATGGAGATCATGAGATCACGGTGTTGAGAGATTGTAACGGGGCCCTTTTACCACATTTTAAAACGGTTTAGTTATGGATACCAAATTAATTTATAACTGATCCAATAAGGCACGATTTATTATTATTCAAGTAACATATTTATTATTCAGTTATATATCTATCAGTTCCCATTTTTTTGTAAGATATCAGTTACATATTTATTATTCAAGTAACACATATATCAGTTCTGTGTTTTTAGTTGTTTACTTGTTCTGTCTACTTGTTATCAGTTCCGTTTTTTTTTTTAACCTTCCTTTATTATATGGTTGTTTAATAGATATATGTAGATATATTCTATTTCATAATATGGTTTGTTACATCATAGTTGTTGTTTTTTGTTGGATGTATTTACTACACTTGAGGGCCCAACAAGGAATTTAGTGTGCAAATTGTGGTCTTCTTGTTTTATATAGATGCATCACTTCGGCATTGTGCTTGGAAAATTTTATTTTACCACCAAGATGTATTGATATAATACTTAGCTTGTATACATATCGTCCATTCCCTTTTGATTTGTGTGGACATGAAACTCGTGAATATGTAACTTTGGTTTTGTGTTGTAATATTCAAATATACCACAAAGGTTATATAGGCCTTGAAGTATTGTTATGAATTTTTAAAAGAATATATTCTTATTAATTTTTAATTAAAATTATATTCATGATGATAAATTCTGATTTATGTTATTGGTCCCAAAAAGTGGCCGCTAATGTTATGTGTATCGTTTCATCATTGCTTTGTACACATATGAATCGTTTGTTGGCATTTTCAATTTTAGTTTTATTTATTATTTATTTAATCAATATACGGTTCTAGTTTCTAATAAAACATCTTTTGGACTTAATTTTATTTTTTAAATTCAACATGTGCTGGAGTCCATTACTGTTTCGGTTTATATGAGAAATATATAATTAAATATCTTTGACTGTTATGCTTTTAGTTTTTAAACTAAAAGATATGCATTATATAGTTAAAAAAAAAAATGCATTATTGTTGATTTTTTTTTAAATCACGTCTTGTCTGCATCTTGCATCTGATTTCATTTTATTTTTTATTTTTTGGCTGAATTCTATTAGATATATTATTGTTGCGTTTATATATTTGTTGGATTATAAGATTTTTTCTTGCTTTTATGTTCACCTAAAGCATTCTATGTATGTGAACTTGCAAGAAATTTAATTTCTAAAAGAACGTTTTTTTTATGATCTCTGGGAGATTATTTATTCTTAATGTAATATTACGAAATTTGCTTTTGATATATTATTTAGTGTGATATTAAGTTTTTTTTTTTTTTTTTGGTCATTGGTGCAACAAAGACTTTCCCGCTTAAGAAAAGGTATTATTTTTTATGCACAGTTTTAATAATTGTGCTTATTTCTTTTACTATACTTCTTATATTAATGCTTATGGTTTTGGATTATCTGATTTACTGATATCCTTTTATGTGGTGTGAATTTTGTCATATTTTTATGTCAAGATATGATGCATAAATTAGTTTGGTCACTTGTTGAATTTGGCTGAGCAATTTGCCCTTAATTTTTGATTACTTGAAGTAGCCTTGATTTTCTTGTATTACTGCATCAAGAGCCATATTTGTGCCTAGTTTTGATTCGTCTTTTCTCTGAATGGGAAAGTGAGGATTATATGTCATGTTCACTGAGAGTTATTGGATAATACCATGTCACATTGCTTGCAAAGTTTTGTTGCTCTTGATTAGTACTTAGTGTTATTGCTGCTAGAATGTACTATGTGGAAGGGTGCCATGTTTTGAGAAAATTCTTGTAATTAATGCGGTCTAATTTTTACTTCATTTGAAACTATCATGCAAACAAAAATAAATTAAATACTGGAGAATGATTTTTCGTGGAAAGAATATCCACATTTTTAATATGTTGACAATGAGTGGAATTCTTCTTAATTGAAAAATGTAATAATTTTTAGAAACACATGTTGGAAAAGTGTTTCATGTTGTTTGAGCATGTTTGGTTCATGAGTTGTTATTGTTGTTTAGTAATTATTATATGTTAATTACCTGCCCAAAAGAGGTTTTTAATATATAATAATAAATTACATGAAGATAAATATTATTGATGGGAATATGTAATTGAAAATTATTTATCTGCCCAAAGGAGATAATTTTTTTGAAAATTACATATGATGCTTTTATGTTAGAATTAAGGAGATATATAATTTATAAAATTTATCTGTCCAAAGGGGATAAATTTTAGACAATTATATATAATTCTCTCCGTTGTTAAATCTTCATGTGATGAAAAATAATTATATATTATATACTCTGCCCAAAGGGGAGTCTATGATATTTAATTATTTTTGTTATTGCTCATGATTAATTTATTACATTATGTGTATAACTTTTGGTGATAAAAATTAACTTGTGTTAAATTCTATCAGTTATGAATTTTATTTTATTTTTGGGTATATTTTGGTGCACAATGTATTGAAAAATTAGCTCTCAATTGATATTGTTGTATGATTTTGTACTTTCAGCCTGTGTTGCATGCTGTAATGTTTTTTTATTGAATTGTACGCTTCCGCTAAACTGTTTAAATAAAAAATATATATTATAAGGAATGCTTCTAGTTATCTCATGCAATTTCCTGCCCAAATGGGGTTATTGTGTGTTTTAATTAGAAGCTTAACTGTAATAAAATTATTGGAGGTGCATTGGTCTAGGTGATCTATCTGCCCAAAGGGGACAGATCTCTGAAGCCACTGTATGCTCATTAATTCATTCATCTACATGAAAGTAAGTGGGAGTAAATATATTTTCTTAGTACTTTATGTAGATGACATTTTATTTGCTAGTAAGATGTTGATTTATTGAATAAAACAAGAGTCTCTTATCTAAAAGCCTCGATAAGAAAGACCTTAGAATAGCTTCCTTCGTGTGTAGAATATGAGTTTAAATTCTTTTATTTTATTAATTAGTGGGAGTAATACTCAAGGCTTGCTTTTGAATATTTTATATTCTTTTGATTCCTTTGGTTAGTGGGAGTCATATTCAGTTTGTTTGTTTTTTGATCACTTTTCGATGCAAACTGATAATTATTTTGCGATATTTGTTTGAATTTTCATAATTTTGATGATCATCGTTATTATTATTTCTCCTGTCGAACTGAGAAATATATGTATGGAATAATATCTTTAAGCATGTTGTGAGCTTAAAGGTGATTGGATGTCACAAATTTTGAGATCTCATGTTGTACTGTGACATACTGGCTTATTTAAGCAAAGCAATTTCATGTTGTTTAGAAATTGTGGTGATGCGATTTCATATTGTTGAGAAATCGTATCAAGAAGTGCAATTTCATGTTGTTTAGAAATTGTGGTAATGCAATTTCATGTTGTTGAAAAGTTGCATTACAGAGTGTAATTTCATGTTGCTTGGAAATTGCACTAATGTAATTTCATGTTGTTGAGAAATTACATTGAGGACCGATAAGAATTAGTGTGTCACATTGTTGATCACATTTTGGCACTAATTCTTACTTCACTACTAGGCCTTGATTCATGAAGATATAATACTCATTGTATGTGAGTATGGAAGGTCATATGCTATGATATTTTCGGTATATGGATCGCCATATTCCTATGATGAGGTCATGTTGGATTGAATTGTGTTGAGATGCTAGAATTGGAATATTGTTTTTCAAAATTGTGGCCACATAAAATTATTTTTAGTTATTAACCCGATAGAGTCGTTTTCGAAATAAAATGATTTTCAAAATAATATTAAATTAATTAATATAGCCCAAGTGGGAGAATGTTAGAAATATTATTTTATGGGCAATATTAGTTAATTAGTTTTGTATTTAAAATTAATCGGGTTAATGAATATTCTAATATTATTATTGTAACTAGCCCATTGTGATCACATTGAAATGGGCTTAAGGCATCTATTGTTCTTGGGCCTAGTTGGGCAGCAGTGTAGGCTTTAGTGTGACCCTGGTTTTCCATGATGGGTGGACCCAGTGGACACAGACTCTTGTCTGGGTTATTAGCTAGGTCCCCTCTCTGGCCTATATATATTAGAGTTAAGCTCCATAAGCCATCATGCTCCCATCGCTGAGGCTGCCTTTATCGAAATAGGTGATAGAGAGGAAGATCTGGCATGTAGTCCCTTTTCTCTTTCGACTTTGTGACGATCCAATAAGGTACACACAATCTCAACTTTGATTTCATATTATTTAGGTATTTTATAATCATATACATAATCCAGGGTATAATATTTCTATCACTATAAGCAACCACTCTTACACAATTTTCCTAGTTTCCAACTAAAAACAAATCTCTTATATATCTTTGAAGTCTTTCACATACCTTTTATACAGAGGCGGATCAGGTTAGTGAGAAGTGGGGTAAGTGCCCACCCCCCCTTAAAATATGATGCAAAAATTTGAAAATATTCTTCTCTTAAAATTCAAAATTTTCCAATTTAATTCTGGGTAGGATATTGTAACAACCAATTAGGGTTACTATCAATATTACTACCAATTAATTTCACCATTAGATCGACTATGTTGATCTAACGGTTATATTTATTTTCATTTTTGTATGGTTATAATTCCTCATATTTAATATTTTAATTTATTTTCACCTTTGTATAGTTATGATTTTTCATACTTAATGCTTTTTGGGGATCATAACCATACAAAGATGGAAATAAATATAACTGTTGGATAAACATAATCGATCTAACGATAAAATTGATTGGTAGTAACATTAGTAGTAACCCTAATTGGTTGTTAGGATATCCTGCCCATTTAATTTTCCTCTTTCTATTTTATTTTTCCGTGAGTTTTTTTTCCTCCGCATTCATTATCCAAGCCTAACAGTAGAGAGCTCTACTTTAGACCCTCCAGTTGCGTCGCAATCCGTCCAGATCTAGATCTAAACCAGACCTAGTCAGCCGGTACCTGCTTGCAAGTCGGTTCCAGACCAGGCCTAAATCTATATATACTTAAACTTATTGAGTGCCCACCCTTCATTAATTTCCTGAATCCGCCATTGCTTTTATATCTTTCATAAATCTTTTACGTATCTAACATATCTCATACATATGTTTCATATATACTAGTTGATCAGAACAAGTTTTTACAACTGAGCCGATCATGTGATCTTCCTCTACACAGCCTGGAATCGTCTTGGATCAGAGCATCTTGTTGTTGGGCCACTTTATCCCATGGGTCTTCAATGGAACGCGATGGGAGGTGTACCTTCAAGACACTCCGACGCTCAAGTCATATTTGATTCAAGTAGGTTTAATTATGTAGAAGAAGATAATGTACCTTGTGGTTAATACATATGTATTTATAGTAAAGTGATGAGCAGCTTGGGAGATGTTAATTAGTGATCATGTTTGCTTTGTCTTGGAGGCAAAGTAATAGTGCTGCCATGTTTAATGTTGAGGAGCTTAATGAGATAAGGCCATTAATATTGTGCAACTTGATGGCTGTCATGAGCTTGCTGCTATAGAGGTGTCTTTGCTGTCAGTCATAAATATTGTGCAGCTTGGAGAGATGGGCTTTGCAGCCTTTGTGGACTAAGAGCTTTGCTTCATTGTGAAGGCTTTAATTTTAGGCCTTGTATTTGTATAATATTTATTCAAATCACTAGTATAATAGGAAACTATTAATAACAATGTTAAATTGAATTTGGGTCAATAACAATCTTCAATATTCTTTCTTTCTCGTTGTTTTCTCCTTCAAGAATCTGGTATTTATAGAGAAATGAAGCGACTTGTACATTTGGTGCAAGGACAATTTCAACAAGTTCTTAATTTGTCTTTTTGAAAGAGAGGTTTCTTTCTGTTTTTTCAGTTGTCAAGTTTTATATCCTTGTTCATATTGTCCTTTATGATCATTGTAGAGGAATATTGGATATTTGTGATCATTCTGGAAGGTCCAAAAACGATTACGCAAATTAATATTTAAAAAAATAAATTGATCATTAAACCAGTGAAAAAATCAATTTACAATTTAACGGTTTAATCATAGTTGAACAGCTAACAAGAGTCTAATAATTATAACAATGTAAGCCTAGCGTCTAAAAATTAGTAATAGGTGGTGGGTGTTGCATGTTTCAATCTTAGCACTTAGAGGTGATATGTTGCATATACAGAATCCCTTTATGACCCGTATATGATATAATAATTTTTTTATCATCCCTTTTAATTATGTATTTTAGGAAATATATAGTTATAGGGTAAAGGATTTATCTGGTCAATGAAGATAATTCCAGTGAGCACAAAATGATGTTATTTTGGGATGAAAGTCAAGATATTTTTGTAATTATAATATATTACAGGGTTATATTAATCTTTATCATTATAATTTTTTAATCTTATAATCTCTGAACGATGTCGTTTTGAGCTCACTGGAGATAACTTTATTTTCGGCGACCGGAGAAATACTTTTCCCATAGTTATAATTTTAAAGATATTTTTTTTTTCTCTACACATCAGTCGTTTATGAAGGGAAAGAAAGAAAAATTTAAATATTATAACTATGTCCTCAATGAGCACATATTTATAAGGGGGCGACAAAACAAAATACTATATCTTGTCACAGGATAAACAATAAACCTCTTATTTATATATATAGGGAAAAATGTGTCATTTTAAAGTGTAAAGTCGTGTCATTTTAAGAGATAGAAAGAGATAGATAAAGGAGGAGAGAGAGTTGACAAAAAAAAGGTGTGGGTCCCACCTCTTTGTGAGAGTGAAAAGATATAAGTTGTATCATTTAAAAGGATAAACATTTTTTCTATATATATGGGTCAAGATCATTTTACACCAGTGTAAGTTACACTCTCAAACTTGTCCATTGATCTCACTTATATTTAAAGGCTCTAATTTTTTAGTAATGTGAGTCATTGGATACAAGTGGATCAATGGATAAGACTTCTAACTCTTACACCGGTGTAAGAATATCTTGTCCCTATATATATATATATATATATATATATATATATATATATATATATATATATATATATGAGGTAGGATCCTTTGACACCAGTGTCAAATTTGAATTTTGACACCTCATCTAGGAGCCATTAAATAAAAAAGATCAATGGTGTCACATGCTTACAAATCAGAGTCATTAATCTTTTTTGATCTAATGACTCTCAGATGAGGTGTCAAAATTCAAATTTGACACTGGTGTAACATTTCAATTTTGACACCTCATCTGAGTGCCGTTAGATCAAAAAAGATTAACGACTTTGATTTGCAAGCATGTCACACCATTGATATTTTTTGATCTAACTGCTCTTAGATGAGGTGTCAAAATTAAAATTTGACACCGGTATCAAAGAATATGGGTCTCTGACCTTGATCCCTGCGGATGACAGGTTTTTAAATTATTTGTTTTGATATTATTTTTGGCATTTGGAATCTAGTGATAAAAGAAGGCTATAGATGTAGGGTAGTCGCATGCTGCCAGTGCCTTTATGAGCCCATTTCCTACCAGCACAAGCGTTTGGGGCTAATTGGCAATCCATTTGCGCTACGACAGGTGATGGGTGGTCTTTTTTTATTTATTCTGTTTATCAACTATTTTGTTATAATGTCATGTTTTATTTTTTAGTGGTTTGTGTTGGAGTTATGCACGGATGTATGGAGTTTCAGTGTCGAAACTGTAGCAAGGTAATGAAGCAAAGAAAACCATTAGTGCCGAAGAGACTGGCGATCGGCGGTTTGTGTTAAAATGTAGAAAAGAGTGAACGTCTATTATAGCTGCAGGCTCTAACACATTAATGAGATTGAGATTGAAAAATATTATGATCTCAACAATTGAAAACATTAACTATAATAGCCCTAACTTAATTAATTAGCAAATTATATGTAATTAAATAATTAAACATGTTTTAGTGAGTAAAATTAAGTATAAGGCTTAATTAAATGAATCTGAGTCACTTTGGAGTTAAAAAGTGTACTCAGTGAAAATTAAGGGGTATAAATGAGTGTAGGCAAAAGTACCCAAAATATAAAAATAAAAATAGTAATATTCCTAGAATAATATTTCAGACTTTTGGGTAAAATTTGGTAATTAATGGAGTTGAATAGATAGACGAACCGATATCCACTTTAAACCACTTAACATAAGGTTAAGTGGCATGAGACACCAAAAAGAGCCCCTTTTCCCCATTTTTCCGTCGACAGAAACAGAAGCAAAGAAGGAGAAAGAAGAAGAAGGGAAAGGAGGGAGGAAGATAGAGGGAGAGCAAATCCCAACCGTTTTAGGTGATTCAAAAGCCTAAACCACTTTAAATCTTCTCCTCTTTCATAATCTATGCTTAGTTTTGAGTGGGGAGCATCGTGGAGAGATATATTGCCCCTAAAAAATTCGGCCCTTTGGAAAAATTGAGGTGTTTGAGAGCTTCAACCTCCATTAAAGCTTGAGGAGCCATCAATCCTTGGTTGTGCAACCATTGGTGGTAAGATTCTACCCCTTGAACCTTATTTTCATGGAAAATTGCATGAGTTAGGGGTTCAATGAATAGTAAATTGGGGTTTGTGATGAAATGTTGTTAAATTAACTATGTTCTAGAAAGTATGGAGCTTAGTGTATGTTGTGAAAAATGCTAGGAACGACATTTAATCGGTGAAAATGAGCTTAGATAGCTAAATGAATATATTTGGAAAATGGCAAGAATATGACACTTAGATATTGGATTTCTTGCATTGTTAATAAATGGTTTGGTTTGGTTGGTTGTTGATTATGCCTTGGAGTTGTCTAGGATTGAGGCAATTGGACCAACATTGAGTGACCAACCATTGGAGTAAGCTATGGAGCTTGATTAGCTCCATTGGATAGGTAAGTTCATGCTTATGTTTGGTATGGATTGTATAGCTTCGTTGATAGCTATGAGATGTTATTGGATGCAATATGTGTTAATTGCATTAAACCTTGTGTAGGTTTTGTTTGAGAAGTGGAGGATTGTAATTGACTAACTGTAGAATCCGTGGGTGGTGAACAAAGGTCGAATTGAAGCTTGAGGTAAGCCTTCGGACCTTGGGTGTAATTCCCTTGATTGTTCCACCAAGCCCTGAAAGGGCAGTGGTGATTATAGTGTATATAAATGCAATAAAATAGTGTAATGCTTTGTTATACGTATGTGTATGCATTTGGTGTGGCATAGGATGATGTTTCCCTATGTTGGTATGTTGCATGACGATGCGTAAATAATACTTGGTAGTTAGCTGGCCAGTAGGACTATTTGCATCTAAGTTTCCTTATGACAGCTTGAGAGCTCGAGGGATTTCTCCTGGAGATGTTATTGCATTTTGCATAGATATGTATTTACTGCATTATTATTGTTATTGCTATTACACTGATATGAAACTGTGGGGTGGAGAGATGCTCCACGGACCCCTGGTTTACTGGATATATTCATATATCTCACCCCGTGTTGTGGGGACCCCCTTTCAGGTAAGGATGCTGCAGGAGCCTCTGGTGGCAAGTGGCCATATCTGGATTAGCATATGCATGAAGTGTTGCATTTTTTTGAGATTATACATGTTGTTTTGTAGCTCACATGTATAGAATTGTAATTATAGGCAATGATAGATTTATGATTGGTATATTGGAATGGACTTAGCCTATGCTCATGCCTTTGGTCATCTCTTTTGTTGATGGGAGCCAATGGAATGATCATAGTGTTTGTAAGCTAAGTTCCATGATTTGTAATGAATATGCACTGTAAATGATGCGTACTTGACATTCAATATATGCATGCTTTTATGTATTGAGTTATTGAATTGGTTGGGCTGAGAAATCATATTAGGTACCTAGTTCTAAATTGGGAATGGTTGAGGAAACAAAGGTTATGCTGCCCAAATTTTGGTACAAGCCATGAGGAAAAGGGCATGCATGTCCCTTTAGATGTATTTGTATTATGCAAGAACTAAGAACCATTTATGGAGATGAATTTATATGATAGATTTGGACCGTGGTGTATGTATGGAAGTTGTAGATATTTTTCTTAGCTTTCCATAGAGACCAATATTGTGTAAATTGGACAAGTACAACTCTAGTTAGAGGTAAAATACTAAGACTTGGTGAAACCTTCAGAACTCTGGCGCACTTGGCGCCAACCATGGCGCACATCGCGCCATTGTGCTCGAAAGCTTCTGTTTCGTGGCGCACATCGCGCCGGTGTTGGCGCAAATCGCGCCGGGATCACCAGCTGGCGCACCTGGCGCCAACCTTGGCGCATACAGCGCCATTGCGATAGGGAGCTTATGTTTCGTTGGCGCCCTCCGCACCACAGCTAGCGCCAGTCGCGCCGGGATCAACAGGTTTCGCGCACGCGTTTCGTAGAAAACTCATAACTTGGGCTACAGTGCTCTGATTTGAGCGCGATTTGAACCCACGCGTAACTAACGAAGAGATCTACAGTATAGTAGAAGTTGTGAAATAAATAAGAAGTAAATTAATGGTTTAAAAATAGAATAAGAACATGATGTTAAGCTTGATTTATTTGATTCCGCAAGGTAATATGGTTATGATCACGCAATTGGATATTTTAAATTCGGCATCGTTTTAAAAAGAAAAATTTATCCGGATTTTTAATTGAGCCAATGTGATTGTAACTGCGCTTAATATCATAATGCGATGTTAACAAACCGGTTCTAAAACGGGTGTTACATTAGCTCACCTTAAACGATCCCATTTTCTTTAATAAGTCATAATTTTGATCTGATGGTAATTATGTTTTCAATGCATAGCGTTTTGTCTGAATGCATGGCCTCAATCTAAACACTTCATACCACCAGCTCATTCAAATGAGAAAATGTAATGACAACTGAACAACGTGATATAATTGTCCTCTATGCCCGATTTGTAACAATTGATAAGATCTCTGCTAGTATATGAATTTTCCAGTTCCACAGTATCTACATCTAACACACAATCTACATCACACACACACACACAAAACCCCGAAAAAACCTTGTAAAGTAATAGTTTCCTTCTTTTGTAAAAGACAACTGTGAAGATATAACACTCCCTTTCAAAATGTTGGTACTCCTTATGAGTCACCTGTGCACTGACGGCTAAGAATTCACACACACAAAACCCCCCCGAAAAAACCTTGTAATATAATAGTTTCCTTCTTGTGTAAAAGATAACTGTGAGGATATAACAATCCCTTCCAAAATGTTGGTAATCCTTATGAGTCACCTGTGCACCGATGGCTAAGAATTCAGATATCTGCTTTTGCCTTTGTAGCTGACCCTCTAGAAACTTCTTGAAGGAAGTTTCCAAGCAGCCTCTGATCCAAAATCATATTTGGAACCTGGAGAGTAAACCCAAAAGGTCAAGCCTATGCAAAGAACAGACAGAGATGGAAATAGCTGGGAGAGGAGAGGAATACCTTGTCCCCAAAGAAAATCTTTGTATTATTAGCAATGGCCTGAATAAATTTAAGCTGAAGAAATTCAGGGGTAAGCTTCAACCTGTTTGCTTCAGCTTCCTTTATTACACTTGACATTGCAAAAACAAAAAAACATTTCTTTTATCCAAGACCATGAATTACAATATCATATCCAAAAAAAATAAAAATCAAATGCATTAGAAATAGGAAAATCTCACCGGTAGAAATCTGCATCTGCCAGGCTCTTTTCTCGTGCCAGGTACATTTGATTCTCAATCTCTTCCTGTCTCCTAGCACTATCCTTCTCCAACAATTTTTGTTCCATAAGGATCTTGCTAACATTGGCATTCTTCTCAGCCTCACTAATAGCCATCTTCTTCGTTGTCTCTGCCTCCTTCTCAGATACTTTCTGTTTCTCAATAGCAATTAAGACCTATCCAATAACATCCAAAGTACATTAAACCACTTCTCATTAAACCCCGACTAGCAAGGGTCGGACGAGGACAATCCTTGTACGTAGCCTTACCCTTGCATAATTGCAAAGAGGCTGTTTTCCATATTTGAACCCGTGATATTATTTAGAAGAGAGAAAAACTAAAAACTAAATAGAATGATGGAATATCTAGCATACAAAAAACCAGGTAGAAGCATTTACAAGACTAAACAAGACACACATCTTGGAAAAATGACAGCACAAATCAACCATAAGGGGAATAAAAAAAGCACTTGCATGCAGATGCATCCAGCTCCAGACATATTCACAGTAAAATGACACAGCTCATTTTAGTGAAAATATACCTTAGTACGC
The DNA here is from genome assembly GCF_033153095.1 of Gastrolobium bilobum. Lineage (NCBI taxonomy): Eukaryota > Viridiplantae > Streptophyta > Magnoliopsida > Fabales > Fabaceae > Gastrolobium > Gastrolobium bilobum. Next base: position 40,339 of record NW_026897121.1, on the reverse strand, counting down.
TCCTCTTCCATTTGTTCGAAGTTGCGTCTTATGCTCTCTGGAATAGTTGGCTTTGTGACACGGACACTGATGATCTCAATGCCTGGAGCATAGCGGGTGCAGTCAACTTGAAGAGCATCTTTCATCTTTTCATCAATCTGAAAGGGCCCCAATGTTTTCCTTGTTAACATATTTAATAAGATAACAAGAAATGGGAAAAACCAGAAGGCAAACAATATATATTGGGGGAACTCATTTGACGCAATTAAGCAAAAGAATAACAAGGTCTGGAACAATAAAACTTAAGACTTGCATAAACTCCTTTTCAGTGGATGACAATAGAAGCTACAAATTATACACACACATCAAAATGTTTCATATTAAGTCAGCCCTTCATATTTTGCTTAACAATTAAAGTATAAAATGGAACTTACCAGGATAAAATAAACTATGACTGTAAAATTACACTTCTAAAACATTAAATCTCGCCTGATCAAACACATCAATATAGACTTGTTGAAGACTATGAGAGCTGCAGAACTGATTAATCTCATGATGAATCTTGTCATATATCCACGTCTTATCATACTGGACACCATAGTTGAGCAATGTCTCAAAGACAAATTCCTTACGGAGTCGGTTAACAACCTAAAAGAAGAATATACATCACTGCATATAAGATTAAAGATGTAAAAAAGTAGACAACTAGTCAATCAAATATTACATAAGATTACCTCGATCTTCCCAAAATTGATCATAACACCTCCTTTAGTACCGCATGGTATATCTGTCACCTGCAATAGTCACCATAATTCCAAAATCCAAATTATAGACCCAAAAGAAACCCCAATTCCCGAATCTGTTCTAATCAATTTACCTGGTCTGTCTGAAGTGTCACTTGAACTGGCTCATACAGAGTTAAGAAAGGCATCTTTAAATGGAAACCTGAAAAAATTAATAGCATGAACATGTAGCAAACTTTTGTGCAAGCACATATTGAAGAAAAAAACATTGAAAAAAGAAGAAGAAGAATAAAGGAGTATATAGCACCTGGCTCTGTGATTGTTTTCAGAAGGGCACCTCCTCTCCAATATACCCCCACATGGCCTTCAGGGACTTGGTGCAGAATGGTTAAGGACACTGAAGGGACCAAAACCTGTAGATAATATCACATGTTTTAAACTTGATATATTGTGTATTTCACATGTTTTAAGCTTCAGATATTGAGCAGGGTCAATTTAATTATTTTTGCAATTCTAATAAATACTAATAGTACAATAACAACAATAACTAAACCTTATCCCATTAGGTGGGATCGGCTACATGGATCAAATGATACAATATGCTCTATAAAAACTAAAATTTCAGATAGCTTATTCAATTCAGCAAAATTTCCAACCTAGCTGACATTGATTAACAAGTCGCAATTGAAAATTATAAGCAGAACATCTTCATTCTTTGAACTGATCTCCTTCCCAAAAACATTGTAAGCAAGAATTAATGCCAAAGCCTACTAAAAAATAAAATAAACTAATGCCAAAACAACAACAAATTAAGACAAATAGCCTATTCATTATCATTTAGCATCAGTAATTTAGAACTTCTTGCCATTCCTCAATCTAACAAGTGTAAAGGTGGGCAAAAGATTAAGCAGATAAGTAAGTGTTAATGTCTCGTGCATTCATCCCATGTAAGTCCTGTCCTGAGTGTCCTCTGTTTATATCGGATCATATTTAATACGAAACAAGGTTATCTCACCAATGCAGATGTTATACCTGAGTAAAGCTTTTACCCTATGGAGTGATTACATTCACTTCGACATGATTACTACGTCATTACGAAAATGTGAGGCATAGAATAAATATATCCTAAGGTGTGATCAAACAAAACATTTAGCATATCACATTTCGCGTAACAGCTGATAAAACTCCACCGTCATCAACTTGCTTGTTCCATTAAATTCAAACCATGAAAGGAAAGATTGCTACATTTTTTTGCAATAGCACATAAAATGAAAATGACTGGAAATTTTTTTGTACAAATATACGAAACATATTGATACAAGTTAAGAAAAACATCAAAATCAACTGGAAAATAATCTTATAAAAGAAAGGAAAACCAAATAACCAAATCAGGTAACTCAAGATAATGAATTGATAATGGATTCTACGAATGAGATTCAGCGTAACATCGTTGTTCTACGAGATCAAGAGCAACTAACCATGGCTTTTTCATATAAGGCATGAAATGAAACGATAATGCTGAAAGTTAAACTCACGCATTGTCGATTATAGACAAACGAGAAACGAAATCAAGATTGAAAATATTTTGCCAGGTTCGGAAAGAGACAAATGCATCAATGCAGGAACTTCGAATCGCAATAATCAGAGAGAGAGAGAGAGACATAGTTACCGCAGCGGCAATGACAACGAATAAGAGGAAGGCCGTGAGATTGATGGCGGTTGAATCACCGGCTTGTGGAGACGGAGGAGTTCGATGCTGCGAATCCATGGCGGTGGAGAAGTTTTTTTACTCTTACCGCCACTGTCACACACGTTCTTTTGGTTTTTATGCTCTTTTCGTTTGGGTTAAGCAAAGAATTTTGGCGTGCTTCACTAGCTACAATGTGGCATGCGTAAAGACAGGTACACGTAGGTTAGGTTTAAAAATGTAATTTTCTTCTTTTAAAAAAATTTATATATATATTTTAAAGATTTTTCAATGTGATTAATTACTGTAGTTTGTTTGAGCTGTCTATAGTCCGGGAGTGGATTAAATAAGTGGGGTCAATTATTATTAAGGAAGAAATAGATAGACACAAAAATTTCACATAATTAAATTATATAAAATTTTAATAGTTGGTGTTGATTAGTGAATATTAATTAGGGGCGTTGCAAGATTGGGTTATGGTTATTTGAAAGGAAAAAGTAGAAGAATTATTCATCTTCATAATAACTATTTGAAACGTCATATAAGTTAATGTATGTTGAATTCTAGTTCTGTTTTTGACAATTGATGGCGATGGAGAACGACTACACGATGAAGATAGGCTCGAACAATTTATAGGTTTATAGCTTTCTATACTGAGTTTTACGCTGACGTTGTGGTCCTTGTGCTACCTATATTAGGCAGCTTTTCCACCCTTTTTTATTGATCGGGATCATAATGATTCGCAGAGGGAGTTTATTGATAATGAAATATATGATCATTTTGGGATTGGATGTTTTTTATGCCTTTTCTTTCAAATTTTTGTTCTTTTGTACTATACAAGAGACAGAATACTATGATGTAGTGCTTGGTTCGGAAGAAATTGTTTTTTACTAGGGAAATGGTTGGAAAGTGAGTTTGGTAGGAAAATGTAAAAAAAATTGTTTGGTTGACCGAAATATTACCAGAGAAATTTATTTAAATATGCAAAATTTATGTTCGGGAGAAACTTTGCATCTGTTTTTTCACTTCCTCAGTTATCTCAAAATACCACATCTCAAGTGGTATTCTGTAACAGTGAATTTCATCTAAAAATCAACACAAAAGTCATTTTCTCATCTATTCTATTTGCCTAGTATTTTTTGAAAAAACCTGAACTAAACGTGATATTTTTCAATATTCACTTATACTTTCCCATCAATCCCAAAATAAACCTTCAACCAAACACTACCTGAATAAACAGAGAAATCCAAGGATACACCAAAGTATCCTCATACTAATTGACGCTCATATCATCCTAAGATGTTGCAGCACAAAGTTGCATAACATGTTCTTCATATATTCTTATGTAGTGGATAAGAAGGGGTTTGAAAGAAGAAGAAAAAAGTAAGATGAAAAGGTGTGGGTTATAAAGAGTTTCACATTGGACAATTAATCAGAGATGAGAGAATATATAAGCTCCTACCTCACACTTATAAATTGTCTCTTGGAGAACTACATATTTTGTGGAGGAAAGAGGAGCTACATGGCCTTTGCAAGTTTTTTGCTTCACCCGTGCTGACATCCATACATTCCTGTAGATAATTTTGTTACGTTTAGATTCAAGTCTTTTGGTGATCTTTCACCCACATTTTCAACAACAGTTGCGACTCTTGTACTTTTATTGCCTTGGTATGGAGGATGCTACACTTGATTTTATGACTAGTGGTGAGTATAATGTTTCCACCCAAATAAAAAAGGTATTTGCAGCATTACAAGTTGATGAATGTTGTATTTATGCTATATTTTTATGGCATTTGGACAGTAGATGCCCTATAGGCTTTAATAGAGACGAATACTATGAAATTATTAATATGGCTGTGAAGCATATACATTCTGATAATTCCATGAGATACTGTGAGTGTTCATATGGTATACTCTTTTCCCTCCAAATTGCTATAGTGTCTACTACTACATATCTGTTGACTTTCATATTCTTTTATGTGCTCGTCACTAACTAGTCATATTTGCTGTAGAGAAACAGTCATATGTGATCACCAACATTTTTTGCAGTCTTTAATTTCACCAATATTTAGTTGAGGTTTACATTTATCATAACAAATTTTTCTACACACACAACATTTTGTAAGGCCCACACTTTTTGAAGAAAAAAAAAAGAAAAAATTATGACACGCAAAACGAATCTCTATAACATTATATAATCACTTTTTCTACGACATAACTCTTATAAAACCCTATTTAGTTCAACATTAAATTCTTTATCTCCCGTAATGAGTCAATTTTACCATCTTAACGCTTTTATTCATATAATTCAAAAGGTGTACATGGCTGTAATTACAAATTTTAATATAAGGTCATTATATAAAGACACACCTATTCATGTTCAATAATATTTGAGACAGTTGGATTGAAGTGTTATACACTGTACACACTAGATCCCTTGGAAGGTGGTTGTGACTTACAGTTTTTTGTTTACTGTTAATGATGCATATTGAACTCTCGTGTGGTGACTTTTATGCCTATATTTTATTTTATTTTTACTAAAATGCTTTTAATTCAAGTTTATCTCACACCAAACTAAAAACATATATAGCCTTTATTTTTGGTAGGATAACAACTCAAAAGTATTTTTTTATGAATTGGAGATGAAAGTGGGGGTAGATGGAGGGTGATATGATAGCAACCACTGAAGAAGATATAATTGAGGATGTTAATCAGATAGAAGGACAAGAAGAAAGCATTGAGGATACTCATCACATAGAAGAGCAAAGCATTGTTGTAAGAAAAGGCATTCGTGAAAGGAAGAGACCCATCAGGTTTAGGGAATGACGTGTAAGATGAATAAGGTAGTTAGTTGGAAAAAAAGGTGACGTGTAATAAAAAGGGAGAGAAATGTTAGGTAAGGATGAGTGGCTGTGATATTGAGTGGTGTATAAAATAGGGACTTGTAAACTGTGGAGGACACTTGATGAATAATAAACAGAATTTTCTTTTCCTCATCTTGACTCTCTTCTCTGCTCTCTTCTTTCTTATTCTCAATTTCATTTGTAGAGGAATTCCTCTATCAATTGGTGCTTTCATCCTGAACCATGGCTCCTGAATCTCGTGTTCGATCCATGGACGATCGTTGGGAAACCACACAAGCTGAGGTAGAAGTGTTAAAGGAGCAGATGACCAAACGCTTCCAGGAACTCAGTTGCAAACTGGATGCGATCTTCAACAATTACAAAGAACGACAACCATCAACTACTAGCTCCACATCCAATCAAAATTCAACCACACGAGACCATGCAGCAGCGAAGAATCTTCGATTGAAGGTTTCACGCTATGATGGTTTGACAGACCCACAAGGTTGGATTTACAAAATCAACCAATTCTTTGATTTTTATGAGATGGATGAAGAACAACGATTGAAGATTGCCCCTTTTTACTTTGAGGGCAAGGCTTTGAAGTGGTACCAGTGGTTTCACAAAATTTCCAAGATTGATTCGTGGCCTGGGTTTCTTCGATCTCTACAAACAAGATTCGGTCCTTCTGAAATGGAGGATTATCAGGGTCAACTCACTAAGTTGTTTCAAACAGGAACAATGATTGAATACCAGGAGCAATTTGAACATTTATCCAATCAAGTAGATGGCCTTTCAGAATCATTTCTGGTAAGTTGCTTCATCTCTGGATTGAAACAGGAAATACAACATGATGTGTCTGCATTTTGTCCTTCTTCCTTGTCACATGCAATGTCCTTAGCCAAGATACAAGAGTCCAAAATCCAACTCAAAAGCAACCCACCAAAATTGCATTCACCCTATCCTCCATTACTTCCAACACCCACATCACATTCGAAATTTCACCAAACCACAAACACCATCAAACCCACTATTACTCATAATCAAACCAACCCGAACACTAATTCCATAAACCCTACTATTACTCATAGACTCACTCAGTCAAATCCAAGAACGAAAGGATAAAAATCTGTGTTTCTATTGTGGTGAGAAGTATTTTAGAGGTCACAAATGCAAACCTTCGGTGCATGTGTTAATTGTTCCTGATGAGGATGTTCTAGATGGGGAGATTCTTCCTAATTCTGACTGCATGGAGGAATATTCTTCCTTACAAACAGAACCTCCTGCTATGCATACCCCACAAATCAGTATGCATGCCTTATCTGGTTTTGTGGTGCCTCAGACATTACGTTTTAAGGGACTTATTGGGAAGTCAGAGATGTTGTTATTGGTTGATGGTGGCAACACTCACAATTTTGTGCAACCAAAGGTAGTTTCGGATCTTCAACTGCCTGTGCTAAATGACAGACGATTTGATGTCATGGTGGGAAATGGTCAAGTGCTCAAATGTGAGGGATTCTGTTCAGCTGTGCCAGTACAAATCCAACAGCATGTTTTTTTAGTTGACTGTTATGTACTACCCATACAGGGAGCAAATGTCGTCCTTGGGGTTCAGTGGCTGCAATTGTTGGGCCCTATTCTGTTGGATTATCAAAAGCTGTCCATGGAGTTTTCATGGGAAGGTGAGTCTATCAAATTGCAGGGAGATAAGCACACCACTTCAATTTCTTTCAACCAATTCAGAAAAATTCAACAACAAGGGCAGGTAGCTTCCTTATTTCAATTGTCTGTTATTGATGACAGACCCTTAGCTCCTGCTGTTGATACCAATCCAGATATAACTGAGTTGCTTCAAGAGTTTGATGAACTCTTTCAAGAACCAACACAGCTACCACCACATAGGGAATTGGACCATCACATCCACTTACTACCTGATACAGCCCCAGTAAGTGTAAGACCATACCGATATCCCCATTTTTAGAAAGGGGAGATTGAAAGACAGGTCAAGTTGATGCTGGATTCTGGTTTTATTAGGACCAACACAAGTCCTTTTTCATCTCCAGTCTTTTTAGTTAAAAAAAAGGATGGATCATGGAGATTTTGCATTGACTTCAGAGCCTTAAACAGCTTCACTGTTAAGGATCGATTTCCTATACCAACAGCTGATGAATTAATGGATGAATTAGGTGGCTCAAATTTTTTTTCCAAGCTTGATTTGAGAACAGGATACCACCAAATCCGAATGAGTGTTGAGGATGTGCATAAGACTGCTTTTAGGACTCACCAAGGTCACTATGAATTCTTAGTGATGCCCTTTGGTCTAACAAATGCACCATCCACCTTTCAAGCTACCATGGATATCATTCTTCAACCCTTCTTGCGCAAGTTTGTTGATGTCTTCTTCGATGATATTCTTATTTACACTTCATCCATGGAGTTACACTTACAGCACCTACAAGCAGTTCTGGCCACACTCAAGGTTCAGCAATTTTACATCAAGAGATCCAAATGTACATTTGCACAGTCGGCAGTTGAGTATTTGGGACATATTGTCTCCCATCAAGGAGTGAGTATGGATCCTAACAAAATTCAAGCTATGATAGAATAGCCTATTCCCAAAAATCTTAAACATCTACGTGGCTTTTTGGGGCTTACTGGTTATTATAGAAGGTTTGTCTATCATTATGCAACCATTGCTGCCCCAATAACATAATTGTTGAAGAAAGATGCATTTGCTTGGTCAGACTTAGCTCAACATGCATTCAATCACTTGAAGAAAGCCATGACAGAAGCTCATGTTCTCCAACTTCCTGATTTTAACAAAGATTTTGTAATTGAGACTGATGCATCGGATGTTGGCATAGGTGCAGTTTTGTTGCAAGATCAGCACCCTATTGCTTATTTTAGCAAGAAGTTATCCCTCAGGATGCAAAGATCATCTGCCTATGTAAGGGAATTTTATGCAATCACAGAAGGGGTTAAAAAATGGAGGCAGTACCTACTTGGAAGGAAGTTTATTATACACACGGATCAGAAAAGTTTGAGAGCTTTACTTGATCAGGTAATTCAGACCCCTGAGCAACAATATTATCTGGCTAAACTTTTAGGTTTTCAATACTCAATTGTATATAAACCAGGTAAAGAGAATAGAGTGGCAGATGCACTCTCTAGAATCCCTACCATTTTCTCTTTTATGTCTCTTTCTAGTGTGCAATTTGAAATTTTAGAGCAGCTCAAGGAAGAAAATCAAAGCTCTCCATTCTTTCAACAATTACATACAGAATTGCAAGCAAACCCGACCGGTACTGCTGACATAGAAGTCAGAAATGGCCTTCTATTAAAAAAAGGCAAGTTACTTATAGATCCATCATCTCCCTTGATTCCAAAAATATTACACGAATGTCATGCTACTCTTTCAAGTGGACACACGGGTATACAGAAAATGATTGCAAGAGTAAGTAGTAGCTTTACTTGGGAAATATTGTTTGGTGTGCCAACAAGTGAAATATTCAACTCAGGCTCCAGCAGGCCTCCTTCAACCAATTCCCATTCCAGAAAGAATTTGGGAGGATCTCACTATGGACTTTATTATTGGTCTGCCTCTATCCCATGGGTACACCACAATATTAGTGGTAGTAGATAGACTCTCAAAACAGGCCCATTTTGGTTTCCTTCCACGAAAATTTACAGCTCAAAAGGTGGCTGCATTGTTCTCTACATTAGTTTGCAGATTACATGGCTTACCAAGGTCTCTCATTACAGATAGAGATCCTATTTTTCTTAGTAGATTATGGGTGAAACTTTTTGAACTCAGTGGAACAACACTTAAGCGTACCACTGCCTACCATCCTCAATCGGATGGACAATCTGAAGTTGTCAACCGTGTCTTGGAGCAATATTTGAGGTGTTTTATTGCTGAATGTCCTAAGCATTGGTCTAGGATATTACATTGGGTTGAACTGTGTTATAATACAACTTTTCATGCTTCAGCTGGGATGACACCTTTTAAAATTGTTTTTGGAAGAGATCCCCCTTCAATTCTTGATTATATTCCTTCGGCTGCAGTCTCAGAAGATGTGAATCGAGTATTGCATGACAGAACTGTTATTTTACAGCAATTGAAAATTAACTTGCAGAAAGCTCAGGTCAACATGAAGAAGCATGCTGATAAAAATCGAAGAGATGTGACCTTTGCTGTTAGTGACTTAGTTTGGGTTCATTTACAACCCTATCGACAAACTTCTGTGGCAGAACGTATGTCTAACAAGCTTTCTTACAGGTATTTTGGGCCATTTGTTGTGACTAAGAAAATTGGCAAAGTAGCTTATCAGCTGGATTTTCCTTCCACTGCAAAAATCCACAATATTTTTCATGTTTCACTACTCAAACCATTCCAAGGGGAGCAACAGATTCAGCCTTTTCCCCTACCTGACAGTTTTACTGGTGGCTTACTAGTATTGGAACCAAAAGGAATTCAGGCACATCGTATTCTGCAACAAGGTGAGCAGTCTATTCGACAAGTTCAAATTCTGTGGGATAGCATGTCTCAAAATGTCACCACTTGGGAGAATTGGGAAGAATTTCGCCAACAGTATCCATTTTTCAACCTTGAGGACAAGGTTGATTTTAATGGGGGAGGTATTGATATGATAGCAACCACTGAAGAAGATATAATTGAGGATGTTAATCAGATAGAAGGACAAGAAGAAAGCATTGAGGATACTCATCACATAGAAGAGCAAAGCATTGCTGTAAGAAAAGGCATTCGTGAAAGGAAGAGACCCATCAGGTTTAGGGAATGACGTGTAAGATGAATAAGGTAGTTAGTTGGAAAAAAAGGTGACGTGTAATAAAAAGGGAGAGAAAGGTTAGGTAAGGATGAGTGGTTGTGATATTGAGTGATGTATAAAATAGGGACTTGTAAACTGTGGAGGACACTTGATGAATAATAAACAAAATTTTCTTTTCCTTATCTTGACTCTCTTTTCTGTTCTCTTCTTTCTTATTCTCAATTTCATTTGTAGAGGAATTCCTCTATCACAGGGGATCATTTGCAGTGAGAACTGAATATGTGTTTTAAATTGCCCTCCTTCCCTAACTATGGTTTTAGAGGAGAATAGCCTAATATAGTTGAATGCATAAGCCTTTGTCATATTATGCGTAGATCGTTTCTTTTGAATGTTAAAACACTAAAACTTGCCATATTGAGGATCAATTTTCAGTGCATACTGCATAGGTTCAGTGATAATTATTATCTCTTTTTTTTTAAAAAAAGTGATAATTATTATTGGTAGTTTCATGAATATTTTGTTAAATGACACTGCCACCTTTTATATAATTTTTTTTTCGGTGAATCACTTTTTATATAATTAATGTTGGAGGAACGGGATCCTTGAAAGCAATCCCTCATGGATAATATTTGTAACCGTGTCCATATGGTTATTGATACCAAAATATAAAACAAGTGAATCATGTTATATTAAGATTTCACATTTGATTAGGTGAAATTTTTATATTTATCTTTTTTTTGTTAATAATAATTCAACCTCATTTATTTAATGTATTTGAAGAAAGAGATAGATATAAAATTTAATATCACTAAATCATATAAAATTTTAAATGAGATGATCAACTCTCCCGAAGAGCCTGTATGCCTTTAATTAAATTGGAAATTGATACTCTAATGTGAAAAAAATATGATATGATTACGTGGGGAGATCACAATCATACAAAGGGTAAAATGAACAGTTATGATTTTATAACTACCCATTTAATATTTTTTCTCTCTTCCTTTATTACTATTGATCCACCATTATATGATTATGATTCTTCACATAATCATGTCATATTTTTTTTCATATTCAGATCCAATTAAATTATTCTATGGTCAAGATGGGCACGGAAATATACTTTTTTCTAAACATATTTTTATCCATCTTACCGTGGAATTTTTTTTCAATAATTTTCTCCTTTTAATCTCTCCGCTTTATTATCTTTCTATGTGGCAGAATGTACTGACAAGTTTCTTTGGGAAGCGGAACAAGATTGGTCTTGTTTTTTTGGACTCAAAGATTGGTCTTGTTGGCCCATCAATTAAACAACTCTCTTGATATGTTACCAAAAAAAGAGAGAAAAAACTCTCTTGGGCCTGTCTAGCGAGACTCATCAGTTTCTTACCGTTTATTTTAAATTATATATTTATATTTATATTTTCTCACACTACATAAATTATATTAGATTGATATTATTAAGTCAAGTAATATTAACAACGTAAATCGTTTTCATTTATTAAGTAATTTTTTTAAATAATTGTAAATTTAAAAACTTTTAACTTTATCATACTAACAATTTAATAAAAAAAAATTTCTTTCCCAATTTGTCAAGGAACCTTTTCCCACAAATAACACCATTTTAAAAATTTATGTTATTTATTGTTAAAAATAAATATTCGGAAAATATATTTTATTTTTAATTATTAACAGATATATTCTTATAATGATATTACACTGTATTGAAATAAGAGTTAAAAATGACATAAATATGATTAAGAATAAAACATTTTATCTAAAAGTATACTTTTGAAGCATTTATAAATTTTTATTTTGGCATTTACCTTCTTTTTATAAACAGATTCAAGAAATATAATTAAAATTCTGAACAAAAATATAATTCGTATTTTCTAAAAATCTTGCAATCTAAATGCTCAAAAATATTGTATTTGTAAGTCTTTTTGTCATCATTTTCCAATTTTTAATTGGATTTTTTTGAAGAACAGATTTCAAAGATATGATAACAAATGGTGATATCATATGCACTGAATATTTTATCATAGAAAAAGAAAAATTAATTATCAAATTATCATTTTAACAATAAATTTGTCATTTTAAATTTGTAAAAATTTTAAAAATGATATTATACAATTGAAATTTACTTATGGTATTAAACATTATTTCACTCGTTGGATTTAAATAAAATAATAATAATGATTTAATGCCAACGTGATAAATTTATCAAAATAATTTTTATATTATTCTTTTATCAATAAATTTAAAAATAAAAATTAATAAATTATTATTATTAACAATAAATTTGATATTTTTAAATTTATAGGAAACGAATGAGAATTGTTTATATTACTTATTAATATTTTGATTTGATTAATTTGATTACAAAATAATAATATTAATTAATATAATTTATGTCTAGTGAAAGGATACTAATGAAAGATAGAGTTGAATTACAAAATAATAATATTAATTAATATAATTTATGTCTAGTGAAAGGATACTAATGAAAGATAGAGTTGAATTTAAGATGGATAGTGAATTTTCCGCCACATGACAGCTTGATCTTGCTACAACTACAAGTTTAGCAGAACTTAAAGAGTGACATAGTGCTTACCAAAAAAACAAAAAAAGAGTGACATAGTATAAAATTATTTCCAAAATTAAATGATACCACAGGAAAGAAGAAGAAAGCTTTATATTTCCAAAATGAAATAACTAAAAATAAATATAATATATATATATACACTTAAACTTTTATGTAATATTTTACCTAACCACTTTAATTTTTAAATATACTATTACATGTAAATAAATTTATTATAAAAAAAATAAAATTGTTTATTACCAAAAAAAATTGTTACTTTTATATAAATGTAAGAATAATCGGTTACATATATATATATAGGGAAAAGTTATATTGACAAATTTTTTTCTTACAAATTACACTAAGTCTAATTAGTCATACACTCTTGATTGAAGTATGACTAATCAGACTTAGTGTAAGTTGTAAGAAATTTTTTTTGTCATTTAAAGTTTCTAAAGTTATTTTAGATAACTTTATTTAATATTCATAAAAACACATACATAAAAGTTATGTGAGGCAATGAATCGATTGAAATATTTAAAAAAAAAAAAGTGTACGTGAACCGTATTTTATTTGAAAATTGATCCTCTCATGTGAAAAAAAAATGACATGGTCATGTGAGAAGATTATAACCATGCAAAGGTAAATCAACGGTTATGATTTTGTAACTACATATTTTAACATTTTTTTCTCTATCCTCATTTATTACCATTGATCTACCTTTGTATGATTATGATTCTCCACATGACATGGTCATGTGATTTTTCACATAAGAGGATCCAGAATTCCAGATCCATTTTATTTTTCGTTTTCTCTTCTTTTTACATGGGTCCATATAAAGCCTATATATATATATATATATATATATATATATATATATACTTACCGTTTCTCAAGCTGCTTGAAATAATTTTACCTCTAGCTACTATATCATAACCGTACAAAGATGGATCAATGGTGATAAAGGAAGAGAGAGAAAAAGGGAATCATGATCATTCAAAGGTGAATCAATTAATATAAGGAAATAAATAAACAAAATGACGTAGTTTTGAGGTGACCGGAGATAAACTTATCTCAAGTTGCCGAAGAAATATATATATATATATATATATATATATATATATATATATATATATATATATATATGAGAGATCATTTGACTCTAGAGTAAGACTTTTAAGTCTTATTACTCATCTTAACTGTTGATTTTCACTCATCCAATTATTATAGTTTAGAAAATCTTATTTTGAAAATAAAAAAATTAAAAATTAAAAGTACAGAATTCAAGCTGAGGCAAGAGAAATACACTTCTTCAGCACCAAAAGAAGTATATATATATATATATATATATATATATATGATTTGTATTTATCATTTAACATGACACAAGGAAGTTTCCTACACACACAACATTTTGTGGGCCCCACACTTTTTGAAGCAAAAAAAAAATACTACAGCATGCAAAACGAATCTCTATAACATTACAGAATCACTTTTTCTACAACATAACTCTTATAAAACCCTATATATATATATATATATATATATATATATATATATATATATATATATATGAAAAATATTTTCTCATGTTACATGAGAATTGAATTCTCGTATTGATTGAATTCTCGTATTGTGATTCTTCGACTTGCGTGCAAAGATTTTCTTTTTTAATAAATCTGGGACCCACCACTAGTTGAGTCACAATATGAGAATTCAATTCTCATGCAACATGAGAAAATCAAAGCCTATATATATATATAAGGAAATGATCCGTTTACAAACTTTTTTTTTTATAAATTTTTGCAAATTACACTATGTACTCCCGGGAGAACATAGTGTAAGCTCATGTTGTAGGAGAGAAGTTATCTCATGTTGTGAGATAAATTAAGTGGAGCCCACCAATTTAAAAAAAAAAGAAAAGAAAAGAGATGCACGTCTTTTTATGTGAGTGCAAAATGAGAGAGTAATCTTATGCAACATAAAAGTATAATTTTCCATACACACACACTCACATATATATATATATATAATATAGAGGTAGGATCCTTTGACACCAGTGTCAAATTTTAAGTTTGACACTTCATCTGAGAGCCGTCAGATCAAAAAAGATCAATGACTCTGATTTGTAAGCATGTGACACCATTGATTCTTTTTATCTAACGGCTCTCAGACGAGGCGTCAAATGATCCTACCGTATATATATATATATATATATATATATATATATATATATAGGTAGGATCTTTTGACATCAGTGTCAAATTTGAAATTTGACACCTCATATGAGAGTTGTTAGATAAAAAAAGATCAACCATGTCACATGTTTACAAATCAGAGTGATAGATATTTTTTGATCTAATGACTCTCAGATGAGGTGTCAAATTTTAAATTTGACACTGGTGTCAAAAGATCCTACCTCATATTTATTTAAATATATATGAGATTATATTTTCTTATGCAATAGGAAATATGATATCTCATGCTGTACTCATAAACTTATGTGGGTCTCATTGTACAAGTAAAGAGAAAAAAAAAGTGGACCCCATCCCTTTTTGAGTGTATAGAAAAAATTTGTTGTCTCCTATCACATTAGGCTAATATTTCCGTATATATATATATATATATATATATATATATATATATATATATATATATATATTACTCTCCTTTCACACAAGATAACTTTTCTCATGTTCTTTCACTTCGGTTTTCGCACCCTAATTTTTTTTTCTTTTTTTTTGTAATGGTGGAACCCATCCATTTTTTCTCTACAACATAAGATAACTATTTTATGTGGAAGGAGACTAATAAAACTCATATACATATATATATATATATATATATATATATATAGATATTTATATAGGGGCAGGTTATATTTACAAATTTTTTTATTTATAAATTCTTACAAACTACACTAAGTACGACCGGTCATACTTTAATCATGCAGTGTACGACCGGTCGTACTTAGTGTAATTTAAAAAAAAAGTTTGTAAACGGATCCTTTCCCATATATGGGACAAGATATTCTTACACCGGTGTAAGAGTTAGAAGTCTTACACTCAATCTTGACCATTGATCCACTTGTATCTAATGACTCACATTACTAAAAAAGTAGAGCCTTTAGATATAAGTGGGATCAACTGATAAGATTGAGAGTGTAACTTACACTGGTGTAAAATGATCCTGACCCCCTATATATATATATATATATATATATATATATATATATATATATATATATATATATAGGGATAAGAAGAACTTACACCGGTGTAAGAATAATAAATCTTACACCAAATCTTAACCGTTGATTTTCGTGCATCTAACGGTTAAGATTTATTGGGAATTAAAAATTAATTAATGAGTGAAACTTAATAAATCTTAACCGTTAGATGCAAAAAATCAATAGTTAAGATCTGGTATAAGACTTATTATTCTTACACTGGTACAAAGTGATCCTACTATATATATATATATATATATATATATATATATTAGTTTTGTGCCGCCGACGTGTTTCAAAACATGTTATAACATCTAACAGGTTTGAAAATTCAAAGGAATCCTTCTCCGCCACGAGTATCAACCTCCATGCACAGCTTTATCTAGGTTTTAAAAAAATTAAGTATTTGACTACTATATTTTCCCTCCTTTTGAATAGAAAATCGAAGTAGGGGATCGATTCTCTCTATTTTCATTATAATATTTTTGTTGAATAAAATTCTCCTAAAATGAGCTCATTAGTAAAATAAATAAGTTAAGGTATATTTATTTTTAATTTAATTGAAGTATATGATAACTCATGTAAATTTAAATGTAATTATATTTTATTTTATTTTATTTCAAAATAGATATTTTTTTATAGTTTTTTTATTAATTTTTTTCCTAATTTTGTCGGCCAAAGCATGTTCCATTATTTATTTCATATTTGTCGGCTATGCGTGTCATGATTTCAGACCAAATTATTCTGAGTTGTTATTGACTTTTAGGAGCAATTACGTCCATGAGAAAAATTGATAATGAACAGCCACAACACAAAGTGAAAGAAAAAGAAAATTCACAAATGATCTGGTATTGTTGATACGGTGACCTTTGAACTACCTTTGCTTTTCATAATATTCACGGGTTCTCTTAGAATTTCTAAAACCACTTGTCAAGTATAGAAACCTTATTTTATCTGAGAATTTACAGTATAATAATTCAATAATAGTAGTTAATTAAAATGAAAGAAATATAATAAACTAATTTTTTTATCATCATTGATTACGTTTAAACTTTAATGTATTACAAACTTATAATTGATTTATAAAATTATTCACATGCTTTCTATTTATATTACAAACTTATAACTATTTTGTCTTTCACTTTACGTTATAATTATTTATTATTTTTATAAAATAAGGTTAAATAGAATATTATTCAAAATAATTTTGAATAAATAAGACTGATATAACTTAGCATATAGCATTAAGTTAAATGGATAATCATTTTCTAAATAGACGGAATAGGTAATAATATCTTTATTACTCTTGACGAACTCCCGAATTTGAACTTTGGTACAAAGTGATATCTTTTTATTTTTTTTATAACTAGATAAAGTGATGGGTGAATGGTGACGGATAATCATTTTCTAAATAGACGGCATATATTCGTCTATTAACAAAACGACAAGTTGAAGGTATATATATATACCGGAAAACAGTTTCTCTTCCTTAGGAGTTGTTTTTTTATGTCAGAGAGAGTTCATTTTACGTGTAATATTTTTTTATTTTTTGTTTATGGTGGGATCCATTAAAATTATGTGTGTGTAGGAGATTTTCTAACCTCATGTTAAATAAGAGATGTAAAGTCCATATAAATATATATTAAATAGATACGAACAACCATTGTTGCCAAAAACTAGTGTAAAAACTTAAGTTTTTACTAGTGGTGCGTGTTAAAACGCAAGTAAAAATGGTTCTTGATAAAAACGCTGTGTTACCGTTTTGACCGTTTTTAATTAAAACAATTTTTTTTTTAAAAAAAAAGATTTACAAAAAAAGAAATTAAAAAAAACTCAATTTTCGTTTTCTTCAAATCATATGCACATATCTTCGTATCTTTTTGTTTGGATATATGTCTTTTATAATTATGTCTTATAAAACTGCAATTCTATTATAAGTTATGCTATGAGAATTGTTTTGTGTTTTTGAATCAGTGTGTGCATTGAAAGAAGTGAAATTATATCCTGATAAGCGATGATCCAAAATTGCAGAGTGTATGAAACAGTTAGAACAAATTGGTCATCCATTACTTGTTAGTTATCACTGTTTATAATTTTGATATTTAGTTATCAAAAATAATTTTCTTTTTTAGATAGATAAGTAGCTCAACACACATCTTTATTATGTGATATTTTTTTTACATGTATATATATAATTTTATATATTGATCTTAAGTAGTATAATGTAGAAACTTTACGTTTCGTGTCATTTTTACGTTTTATGTTTCTACCACCCCTTTCTGTTTCTACGTAAAAACTCGATTTTGACAACATTGCGAACAAGTTGTAATTTTGTTTCAATTAGTCCCTATACACCACCCGTTGTAATAATAAGTCGTTGTGTTAACTTGGTATTAACTTTCTATCGACCACCAAGTACTTGAATCAAGTTGTGCTGATTTCGAATTTAAATTCTGGATACATAATCCATAAACTGGTGGAGAAATCTCCAAAATTCTTTTTTCTGGTGAATAAATCTTAACTGTTTTATTCTTATTAAATTTAAATCATTAATTCATACTTTAAATTAAAAAAAATCATATTCTCAAGAAAATAAGACAAAATCTCCGGGGTTTTTTTTAATCTTTTCTCTCTCTTAATTTTAAGATATTTAAAAAATAACATAACAATTTTTAAATAAAAATTTAAATTTAATAAGAATGTATAGTTAAGATTAATTCACCGTTAATAGATTAACTCCATGTTAACAAAAGAACTAACTGTATCAATAAATAAAATTTAGGGACTAATTAGAATGGATTTAAAATTTAAGATAAATATTCTTTTAGAAAAAAAATAAATTTTAAGATAGCTCTATACACTTTTTCCTATTCAAAAGGGCAGTAATTTAACCATTTAAAAAAAAAAACTTTAAAATGGCATTGTATTAGTCATTTCTTTGGATTAATTTTTTTTTACCAGTTTTTAATAATTTTCCATCAATTCTTTGGACAATTGGTTTTATGGACTGCACTAATGTATCAATTATTTGAGTAGAATTGGTCGATTCGTTCCTTTTTTTTCATCATTGGGGAAAATGTCAAACCAAGGACTAAAACTGAAACAAGAGATGAAGTTATAAAATAAAATATTTAATGAGTATCACCTTATATATAATATTACAAATATTATAAAATTGAGATATAATAATAGGGGAATACTTTTCTCCTTTAATAGGAGAGAAGAGTTGTCTCTCACTGAGACAAAAAAGTAGGACCAGCAATTTAACAAAAAAAGTAAAAACAAAAATAAAAACTTGACACGGAAGTTGATGTATGTGTAGGAATGAAATATTGTCTCATGTGAAAGGAGAAAAACATTTCCCATAATAATAACCAACGGATATAAAACGAGACACATAAAATAGTACAGTACAAGAGCCTTTTATTAGCCTTCAAACACCTAAGAATTTCTCTGACTAATCAAGGACTAAAACTGAAGCATAAGATGAAGTTACGTAATGTGTTGGTAACTGAAAACCAAAGAAAATGACTGGAAATATAATGAATGAAAAGCGATGTGAAATGCAAATCAAGCAGGAAAACAATTGAAGAAAGGAAAAAGTTGAAGGGGAGAGACAGAGAGTGGCCAGCTAGCATGAAATTGAATCATATATAAAGTAGTTTATATACGGGGTAGCACGATTCCATTAAATTAAAAAAATAGTGCCTGTCATAGTCTAAAAGAAAATAATCAGGTTCTACTTCTACCCCCATAACTAGTCATAATCAAAATATATCACCACTATACAAGGAACCAAATTCCCCACTTTTTTTTTTCCCACTTTGGACCACGAAGAAAACAAAAACGGGTTTGCTTCAAATGCTTGTGGATGATTAGTAAAAACTACGTGAATAACCAACCTGTAGTGGCAAAATCTCATCCACACATCAAACCCCACAAGTTGCTCCTATTCTAGTAGTGGCACTGTACCTTTAGACCCTGAAGGCTAAACAGAAGGTTAGAGCAAGGGGCAATAGCAACTTGATGTTGGTGCCTTTCAAATTAGCTATTCCAGCTCCATTGTCAATGTTGGTGCCCCCAGTACCAGTTGCAGCTGTTGGACTTATTCCAAACACATTAGGACTACCCACGGTTGTGCCGGTTCCGGTTCCTGTGCCTGGAGTTGTACCGGTTGACGGTGTTGTGCCTGGTGAACCGGTTGATGGTGTTGTGCCTGGTGAACCGGTTGATGGTGTTGTTGTATTGCCTGTTCCTGCATTGCTGCATTAGAGGCAAAATAACATGATCATTATAGACCTTGAAGTAATATAAGAAGCATGAGTAATCCATTTCATTAAATATTATATATGAGCATAGATCTAGCATCAAACATCTTGGGTGAAGAGGACAGAAATAACTGTGAAACTTCCAATTCAGGGAGGTGACTAGATTAAAAAAAAAAAAAAAGGGTTTTGGCTAATGTATAGAATAAACTAGATTAAGAGCTACATTTGCCAGGGTTGAAATAATAATAATAATAAAAACCCAGTTTTTAAATGACTTTTTAGATGATACTAACTTCAAAATAAACATGACAAAAATCGGGTATAAAGCTAAAACTAACTCTTATGGTTCGTGATTTGATATGTAATCAATTAAGATTTGAATTGAGAATATAATTTCCTGTTTCCATAACTAGTGTTTGTAAATCTTAGATAGATAGAATGTGGTTGCTAAGATTTTAATCACTAATTATCACTCACTAATCATGAAAACAGGAAATTACAATCACTGGTATTAAGAAACATATAAATCAAATTCTAATTAATTAGAAATCAAATCACGAAACATAAGACTAACAGAACAGATTAGAAACTTGAGAAACAGAGTTCAAGAATAGAAAAACCGAGTGAAATCAACTTTACATCTGTAATCGGAAACAGAGTGGAAACACCCAACAGCTATTGCAACATAACTTTTTTGCAAGAATGTAATTCAGACTGTCGGATTCAGGGAGGTGAGGTGACTACATGAACCAAAAAATTGATTTTTTGGTTAATGTATAAAATGAACTAGTTTCAGAGCTACATTTGCCAGTGTTGAAAAAAAGAAGAAAAAAACAGTTTTGAAATGCCTTTTAGATGATAGGGTATAATGATAAAACTAAACAATGCCTCCAATCATCCAGGGGAAAACTGAAAACTTGAAAAAAAAAAAAAAAACTTAGAAAAATAGTGGAATTTTCCACAAGATTCCCACTTCACACACAATAGACCCAAAGTTCCTTGAATTTCATAGAACTTGCCCAATTCACTGTATAAATATTTTTTTTTAAAATAAAAATAAAGAAAAAGATCCATGATCAAGAAACATACCTAGGACTTGAGGGGTAAACACATCCAGATGATGTAGCTGTAGAAAAAAAAAAAAGACACAGACAGAAGGAAGAGAAGAATATTAGTAAAAGTAAATGGCGAAAAATGGGTGTTGAATTGGAGGGTATATAGGATAGGATACTTACAAGGTGGTGTTGGACTGGTTGTGGCAGCACCAGAAAAATCACAGCTACCTTGAACATTACCTTTTTTCTGGTAATAGCTATTAACCGCATAGTTACAGTGATCCTTCACAGTGTTTGGTTGGTAACAAGCTCCGTTTTGGATAATAGGACTACAATCAGCTCCATTTCCACAAGCATAATCTATTGCTTTCTGAAGGACTTGATCACCCACACCATCTTTGCATATACAGTAAAGGGCACCTATTATAGAAAATTTAGAAGAAAAAAAAAGAGAGAGTTAGTTCACACCAAAATCCTATCTTTTCTTAGAATAAAATAAGAAACATGTAATTATCCCAGTTCCTTTTTGTTTTTCTTTTAAAAAAAGGGGGGCAACATCACGGGAAAAATATAATTCAGAATTTTCTTTAGCACATAAAATTCTTATCTCAAGTCTCGACCATAATTGTGGTTTATGCAGAACAGCAGAGAAGACACCTTACTGAAAACCCAGAATTAAAACAAGAAAAAAATTGAACTTTGCAACTGATCATAAGAACCCACCTCAGAGAAAATAAAAAAGTATGAGATATCATAATTAAAAAAAAAAAAATTTTTTTTTTTTTTAACCAGATGTTGAAACTTGAAACACAAACAAATCCACCAGGTGCTTACTTGAATGGGCAGTAAGGGCCAGGAAAAGCACAAAATACACCAAAACAGCCATGATAAGAGAAATTTATTTGATGTAAATTGGATGAACTTGATGGGGGCTAAGGCAGAGAAAAAGAAAGATAGATGAAGAGAAGAAGAGGTTTAAAGAATGGATGTTTTCTGTATTAAAAAGGGTTCCTTTGATGATTGGGGTTGTCTCTGTCTGATTATGATACCTTGTAAATCCTCAGTGCAACAGGTGCATCCTTATAAAAAGAGAAAAAAAATAAGGATACGACAGAAAATAATTATAAAGGTAAAAGTAGTATGAATATAATATTTTTTCAGATTTGATAAAAAATATATAAAATGATCGGTACATACTAAAAATATTTTTCATTTTGAGATACTTATGAATATTACGTCATGTATGATAGCATTATTAAATATAGAATATAAACACCAACAGAGGGGTGTGTTTCTGGGGGAACGGTACATATACTACAGCCTAAGCTTTTTGTAATACTAAATTAAACGACAACTTTCTCTTTGTGGCATTTTCAAATACACGTGTGATAAAAAAAGTTAACTCCATGTTATATAGGTTGGCAATTTGGAGGGATAATGGTAATTGACCATTGCCATGTGCGTGCGATACTTATATTCATGTATAGCAGTAGTTGAGTCTTGTATATTTATAATCTTACATGACATGACTACGTATCAAGGAAATATTTTTTTATTTTTTTTGTTTATCTTTTAATATTTTATAAATTAGTGTAAGTTTATCATAATTAATTTTTTAAAAAATTTTAAAATAAAAAACAATTATTTTCTCAAAAATAATTTGAAAGAAACATTCATTTGATAATTTTATAATCGTTCTTTCTCTATTTGTTTAGGTAACATTATCATGTAAATTGCTTGTCTTCAGTTTTAACGGTATTTTCACTTGTTATTGTTTGTTTCAACCTTTCAAGTCTTTTCTTTTCATCTGTTCAACCTTCAAATCCTTAAAATTGCTCTTATAAGAATATAATGTGGAATTGAGTTATAAATTAACATGTAATTATAAATTATTATAATTGTGAAATTTTATTAGGCTTAAAAAGGAAAAAATTATTATAATATTTAGAAGGTATCATATAATATTAAAATTTATATCCTAAAATAATTTAGAGTATCATACAAATTTTTAGAATTATTTTCTTTATTTTAGAATCTCTATTTGTAAATAGAGATTAGTATTATACCTTTTGTATCATATCAACCACATCAATATGCTATAATACTATTTTATCTATTATTTGTTTTAGGTAAAAATCTATTATTCTTTTCATCTTTAGTTCCACCTTACCAAAATCACAATAATATTTATATATATTGGCTACAATTATTACTTTCAGGGAGATTTTGTCGGTGATAGCTTTTTTTTTTTGGTTAGCATATTAAACAATATTTTTTTCTCCTATTTAAAATGAAGTTGTCCTTTTTTTGGAAGGCAAAGTAAAATATAAAAAAAATGTCAATTAGCTATGTTTATAAACAGCTTTAAGAATTTGAGATCAATCACATTCATCCATCCATCTCTTTTCTTGATGTGCCTGAGTAAAAAAAAATTTAGACTTTTAAATTCAATCTCAATTATATAAAAATAATAATTAAACAATTAAATATATATATCCAAATATAAATAAACAATTATTTATTTTTTACCCAACATCTTAATGTATTCTTGCATAATTATTTATTAATATTTGGACGGCTAAAATCTTTCCGCATAATATTATGTCACAAGATATAATTTATTTTTGAATATAGATAAATACAAATTAATTTATGCAGGTAACAAATATATGTGACGAGAAATGGTCCAAAATGGCTCACATTTTCCTGGACCAACAATTAGGTAAGTTAACTAAAATGAATTAAATTATTGTGAGGCCGGCACTTGAACCTACCTTCAATAATTTCTGCTGTGTCTAGGGCATAACTAACCCTTCTATTTGCAATTTAGAGTTGGCTTTTGGATACATGATAGTCCAATCAAACGCTTCCTAGTTAACAAAGTCCTTACCACAGGGGACAAAAACATGCATATATAATATATAAGGGATATCATTATCTCCTTCTACATGAGATAAGAATTTTTTCCTACACAAATTCGTTTTTCGTGCCAATTAATTTTTCTTTTCTTTTTTAATTTAAAATGTGGGACCCACATTTAACTTATCTCTACTTTTTTTCTCTCCTACTATCCTACAACATAAGAAAATATGCACCCAATATATAATATGGGGAATATATTTTTTGTGAGAAATTTTATAACAATACATAAAAAATGATTTTTTTTTTTTTAAATGTCAAGATCTACAGTATAAATATATTTGCTCTAAAATATTTCATTTGCTGTCGCTTTAAAAGTGAGAAAGCCATATAATATAGTCATATAGACCGTAATATGTTTTTCTTAATAGAAAAAATGATATGCTATAAATATTCCAATATCATTTGGGAAATTTGCAGAATATTTTTTACTCTGTTATAAGATTAAGGAATTTTACTTTTTATTTCAATTATTTATTTCTCTTTATATGACATTATTTGATATTAATAATTAATTAAAAAAATAACTCAATAAATTATAATCTTTAACTGATTAGAAATCAACGATTGGAATTAAAAGTTTTCTTAATCTTACACATAGATCGAAAACTTCTCTGTTTTTAATATGTATAAAAATGCAACTGGTTATTTGGGATATGAAATTAGGGCAACTAATCCACAAATATGATATCAGATCTTTGAATTAGTTACTAACCACAACAGGAACAAGAAAGAATAACATAAAATTTGTACACCGCTCACAATGTTTGATGAAATGTCACTTCTTTTAGTTCTTTACTATAACGACTTTTATTCTTTTGGTTGGGATATCATAGATTTTTTCTACCAAAGAAAATATGTTGATTAAATTTTTATTATTAGTTTCAAGAGGGATTTTTTTATTTGAGGGTGGGGTTGGGAGATACATACACTTGTTGTGTGGTATGTGCAATGAATTATGATCGTAGTTCTGAACAAAGTTAGGTAAATGTTTAAATCGTGTTAATCATAATGACACATAAACTATAATTTATAAAATTAAGAGATATAATGATCAACGATAACTTAAAATATATTATATAAAAATATTTATATAATAAATTAATTAATAATTCTCTCATTTCATGTATAGATGTAAGGTGAGCTCTAATTCGTCAAACTACCAATTAAATTCCTCCAACTAGCCTAGCAATAGGTTAAGTATTAATTTCCAATGCCACGCCCCATTCTGAGAAAACAAAACAAAACTAGTTAGTCAGTGTTAAGTTATAGGCATGGCACTATATATCTTTTAGTTCACTGTGCCGATTATAACCAGTAATTTAATGAGAAAATTGATTTTTTTTCTTAGTAAGAACACATAAATAAAATATGGTAAAGGACCTCAAAAGGAATAAAGAAGAAACTATATATCTTGGTTGAGCCTTTAAAAGTTTTTAATTTTTTATTATAGAAAAACTATGAATTATTGCTCGGAATATTGTGCTTGCTTTTTAATCACTCTAATGTATGTGTCTCAAAAGTGCCTAATTGTGATTTCGACAATTCATCAGGGGAACAATAGAGAATAATTGGACAAGAGTTTCAAAAGGTATATGATGGAGGGTTCACCCTCCAAGTCCATCCATTTAAAAATTGAACCTCCTTTTGCTGAGTTGAACACGTAAGAAACAAAAGTTGCTATTTTTCTAATCTTCTTTAATTTTTTTTCTAAATTTGAACAACTCTACTGGAAAGGTTTTGACATCATTAAAGATTAGTGTAGTTACTTAAATTTGATTCAAGAAGTAACGGTTAAATATGATTTGATGAAATTTTTTAAGTAAAACAAGTAACCAAAAATAAATCAATTAATTAAATTAAGAAGGCATATGACACGTAGTGAGATAGTGAAGATTAGTTTAACTGATGATATACGTACATAAATAAGAAGACATTGTTTAAAAACACCACCCCATCCGAGGATCAACCCTCATTTTTTGAGGGTTGGAGTCAAAAGTTAGACTCCGCATGCACATTGATTTAACTGACTCCAGAATCTCTCGGTTGAACCTGTGACTCCTGGTCAAAAGGGGTCGCTGTAATTTTTTTTAAAAAAAACTACATACGAAAATACATCAATATGTAAAATAAAAAAATAACTAGTTGCTGCCTAGATCTAGAACAAGATCTGAAATCTAAATCGTTCTTCTTTTTCTCTTCCGATCTTCTCTCCCAGACTCAGACTCAGTTTTCCTGATCCGGTGATCTCCTCCGTCGTGATTGTGGCTCCTCCTATCATCTTTGGTCTTCTCTCTCCCTTTCCTTTGTTGTGCTAGATCTTCTTTCCCCACCTTGATTCGTCGCGTCGCCATGTCTCCTCCCCCATTCTCACTTGGGTAAGTGATCTCCTCTCACATGTTGTAGGTGCATGAGAAGGACAAGGAAGGCCTGAATTTGATGATGTAACTTTTCATTAACTCTATTGGAATATGTGCTTTATACTTTGATTATCTTGTGTAATATTGACTTGTGAATATAATTGGTTGAATTATGTTAAGTATATTTTGAATCTTTAATGATTGGTGGTTTGATTTTTTTGAATTTTTCATATAGGATATATATTTATATTTTTTAAATATATAAATCCGAGTCAGTGAAATGACCCAGTGATCCCTCAGTTGAATCCATTACCCTTGACCTCGGTTGAGTTTTTAAACATTGCTTGAAAGACTCAATTTTTAGTAGGGTAGGCGAACTCAATTGTAAGTTGAGTTAAAATTCCAACTTAATGTACCAAAAAAAAAAAAAAAAAAACATTCCAACTTATTCTCAACTCGAACCATTTGATAAACTTGAAATTTTCTTTTCTATTTAAAATGAAGACGTTTAGATTGGGTTTGAACTTTGAAAGCCTTTTCCTCTCCTATTTTCTCATGGATAAGATTTTCTAGGAGGTATTTGGTAGAGGAGAATTTTTTTTTTTGTCCAGGAATCTCGATTTTTAAAAATATAATTTTTACATTCAGTTTACGATAATATTAGAAGATTTAAAAACTAAAGTGCAATGTTGGTAACTAAAAACTAAAAATAAAAGTAACGGTTTATAAAAGAATTTTTTAATAAGATTTTCATTTATATGGTTTTTTTTCATATTAGGATTAAAATCTTTTATCCTCCTTTTATTTTTTTTCTTTCCTTATTCCTCAAATTGATTTTCATTTAGTTAAAAAAGAATATTTTTCTTTCTCTTAATTGACAATAATTTCTAAAGTCAACTTTTTTTATAGGTTGTCAATATTGAATTGAGGAGATAGGAAAGGGGATATATACATATAGGGAGGTGTAAGAATAATAAATCTTACATCAAATCTTAACCGTTGATTTCCGTGCATCCAATGGTTGAGATTTATTGGGAATTAAAAATTAATTAATGAGTGAGACCTAATAAATCTTAACCGTCAGATGTAGAAAATCAATGATTAGGATTTGGTGTAAGATTTATTATTCTTACACCGGTGTAAGATGATCTTGCCCCATATATATATTATAGTTGGAAATATGAAAAGATTTTAATACATGAGTTTCGGTTTGTATATAAAGGTACAGAGACCAATGTCCCATGCCAGATATGTAAATAAAATAAGTTCACAGCTGGTTATGAACATTGCATGGTATTCAACCTCGGTTGAGAACAAAGAAATAGCGTGTTTTTTTTTTTTTTTTTTTTTTGTGAGATAAGGTCGGATTTAAGTAGCATGCCATAACGGGTTGTGGATCGACGGGTCATTAGACAGCCTGCTTAGTCCATTTGTATATCTTGGTCCGTGATTGATTTGAGATATCACATTAAGTGGCGAGTAAAATTGAGATTAATTGTGTATCCAAAAAATAAAAATAATAATTGAGATTAATTGTTGTGGTGCATGCATGAATTGATTTAAAATGTTCACAACATATATTATGTCCGGGCGAGTTATAGTGAGATATATGAGTCATATAATTAGCTAACGATAATTTGATGGATTAGCTAGGAGATCATCATATTTGTTAGGCTTTAAATTGAGTTCCATGGGAGTTTTAACCGGATGTGTGATGGATCGAGCGTTTATACCACTATGTCAAAAGCTACAAGCACAACTTTTTTTTTTTGTTTACCCTTCCTAGTCCAAATGAGTAAATCACCAACACGAGTAAATTTTTGGTGCAACAGGAGTAGGTATACCTTTATCAAAAAAGAAAAAAATAGAAATATGAAAGGAAATAACTATAAAGATAAGAATAGTATAAATATTACTTTTTTATCATATTTGATAAAGGATATACCGAATAGTCAGTATATCTGAAGTACTGAAAATATTTTCCACCAACCGAGAAATCAAGATCACAGGAAATTGCAACCTATAAACTAACTATAAATTTGAGCTGTAAGAAGGTATGGAGGTTAGTCATAATACTGGACCAAACTCTTAAACCAGTAATTACTAAATTTTTATGCTAAACAACATCCTTGCTGAACCGTTGTCTGCCGCCTATTGCAGAGGAAACAATCGTTTTGGAAAGAATCAATTCAGAAGTAATCAACGAAAAAAAGAGATGCTTTTAGGTATATGTAAATTGTACATTGCTTCAATTGACCAGTTTACTTAAAATTTATAAAGCAATAGCAAGAAAAGCTTTGGTAATTAAAAAAAAAAAAAAGAGCCGCAGATCGAACTTTTCTAGCACTGGTTGGATGTAACAAGAGTACAATTATTATTAAGTGGCCACTACATGCATTGTCAGGTCCCATATGAACTGCAAGGAAAGACTGAAAAATCGTCTCTTTGCAGAGAACATTAGATGACTGAGTCTGACTACCGCGTCCAGGGTTAGAGGTACCCTATTAATGCTGTACATAAAAAGAAAAAAAATTGTCAACAGAAATGTTTGCACGTTGTTTTCTGTCTCAAAGAGCATGGGAACCATTGGATATGGAAAAAACGTGGTAGATAGAAAGAAATGAATACTTGTCACGAGATATTGTGAAATTGTATCTAATATTAATGTCAAAATTGTTGAGCTAGAAAATCGTGAAGGATTTTTGACCGAAAAAGAAAATTACTAGGTATTGATTGAAACATTGACTAACAGACCATTCAACATAAGCCACTCAATTCTCAAATGAGTAAGTGACACCCCCTATTTTTTTTTTTAAATCAACACCTCGTTGTTGCATCATTACATTTATCTTTGGATTCTAACGCATACTCAAATAAAATGTGCAGTTATACGCAAAAATTATGATTCACATACCTCAGGTTCAGCAGGTTTGGTTTCTTCTGTTTTGATTTCTTCACCTGCATGAGAGCATTTATTTTTTTACAAACTAAAATAACAAGAAGCTTGATTGCAAATAACTATAGCTATAGAGAAAAGATGAAATCCAAGGGCAAGCAACTTTTTCCTTTATATTCGTCCTAATTTGATTTTCTTTCAAGGTTTAGGAGGGAAGTGTTGAGGTGACACTGCATATCAAGCAGTTCTTCTATCGGTTTTGGGCATCATTATTCATCAAAAAACATGTTAAGGTATTTACCAGGCCCAACCCAAATGCATCTTATATCATCGAGTCTCAGTCATAACCATACCTCCATCCTCAGGCAAATCAGAGGTCCAGAGAGTCAGGTTGTCTCTCAACAACTGCATGATCAAAGTGCTGTCCTTGTATGACTCTTCACTTAAGGTGTCTAGCTCAGCTATTGCCTCATCGAAAGCTTGTTTAGCCAAATGACAAGCCCTGTAAGTTTCATTAAGACGAGAGCCAGAAACATAAGCAATTCATTGGACCTATGCCAATTATAAGTGTTTGAATCATGAACCAATTCTTTCAAAAAGCTTAAGCTATTAACTAGAGACAGGAATGGTTTTATATTATAAGCCTAACTACTTTGTGCTCAAATTTTTATTAAAAAAATGGAGACGCAATGATAGAACTCTAAACCACTTAATCATATATGTCCTGATACAATATCATTAACCAAATATTTCACATGGTTTTATGTTACATCTCTAACTAGTGTGTGGATGTGATGATAAAGTACAATTTGATGAAATTAGAAGAACAATGATGCTTTATAAACTTGGAAGATCAAACCTAATCAGTCCAAGGTGTAAATTACACTTTTAGTCATTCCATGCCAAGCCAAATACTCCTTCAAGCTCAAATGCCAACAGAGTATCAATAACTTACCTTTCAGGGGAGTTCATTATCTCATAATAAAAGACAGAGAAGTTGAGTGCAAGTCCAAGCCGGATTGGGTGTGTTGATGGAAGATCTGTGCTTGCAGCGGCTGAAGCAGCCTAATAATAGATACAGTTTTGTACATCAAATAACAGCATCATATATAGATAAACATAATAGATTATATTTGAATTAGTTCAGTGCTGAAATGAGAGAGATCATGCACTAACTTCATATCCTTTTAGTGACTGCTCAGCTGCTTCCTTCCTTTCTTGGTCGGACTTGAACTCAGCAAGATATCGAAAATAGTCACCTTTCCTGGATCCAAAAGAAGCTGAAGGAAATCAAATAGAGAACCAAAGCCTATGAAAACAAGGAAGAGACATCATGCTACAAGACACAATCATTTTTGTGAAAACAACATGAATAGTGTTGTGTAACCTTTTATTTCTCAAAACAAGTAATAAATTGAAAACAAATAAACCCCACGATAAACTATGGTATGGTTCATAAACTGTTTCGTGTGTATTGAGTTTGTACTATTCGGCATTTCTGTATCAGATAAGGAAGATTTTCTGAGAATATAAACACACAAAAGGCAATAACTAATAAATTGACAGACCCCAAAGTTATTTAGTGGAACTTACACAAAATTTAGTCAATAATAAAAAGTGTATTAAAAAAAGGTGTGCTAAATAGCATGTTAGCATTTTTAAAAGGATTAATAATCGATGAATGTCATTGTTAGAAATTCTTCCCTTCCATCGTATCTGTCATATTATATTCCATAATGGAAATGATATCTATTCAAGGGAAGCAAATATTCAAAAAGCAGATGACCCTAAAAGTAATCAATTGAATAGAGAAGGAAAGGAATTGAATTAACTAGGAAAATGGCACTAGTGCAACAACATATGACTCACATCTTATAATAGAAAACAGTAGCTTCTCCTGATGAGGTGGAAGAAGGAATCAGATGCTGGTCAATAATTGTCAGAATGTCATTGCAAATTTTCGATAGTTCCTCTTCGACTTTTTGGCAGTAACTCTTGATCAGTTTCACATTGTTCTCATTTCCTTTAGACTCTTCCTTCTGTTCAATTGAAGACATAATGCGCCAAGAGGCTCGCCGTGCACCAATGACGTTTTTATATCCCACGGAGAGGAGGTTCCTCTCTTCCACAGTTAGCTCAAGATCAAGTTTTGCTACTGTCTTCATGCATTCAACCATTTCTACATAATATATACATCTTCGTTCAGAGGAATATCATCACACACATAAATAACATTATTCATCTCTTTATATCAACATTTTCCATCATGGCAATAACTCATTATCAATCTAACCATTCATTACGGTACGCAATTAATAATCAATCTCGCATAATGTAAATTCTCAGCATTAATCAGTCCTTCTTTGCCTAGTCACTAAATCAGACAACAGAACATCTTTTAACGTAATTCATATCCAAATAGAGATTTGGATTGCTAATTCTATTTGAACAAATTAAAATCGAAATCCAAAACAAGAGTAATATAAGGCAACAACAGAAGGACAATTAATTTGATGTGGTTGAATAGAGCATTAATGTTAAGATTCAAAGCACAATTAATGAAACAAAAAAATGGAAAAATAAAATAAAAATTAAGGCACCTACCTTCATATCTCTCGGCCTGCTCAGCAAGCTTGGCCATGTAAACCTGATTCTCTCTCTCCTTCTCAGTGGACATTGTTGTATCAGAGGAAGAAAAAAAAAAGAAGAAGGAAAAAAAGTGTTTTATGTAAATTGTGTAATTAATGTGTTTGTGAAAAAAGCAGAAGAAGAAGAATGCGAGGAAGAAGGGAAGGGAAGGGTGGAGTGGTTATATAGATGGAGCAACTTGTGGAGGGAGAAGGTAAGACTGAATCTGGACCGTTGGATGAGAGATTTTGAAAGAGGAAGCGCGCAAATCGGAAGGACTGCACTGCTTAATTAGTTATAAATGCAGTTCTACTCTTTCTTAATTAATTTTTTAATTGGATTTTTTTTTTTAATTTTTTTTTGTACAACATCCAATGATATAAATTACATCTAATCCCTTTGGTTTTGAAAAAAAAAAAAACTGCATAGGGGTGCAGTTCTTAATCTTTCCATTGACAGTTATTGAATTGTTTTCATTATTATTTATTTTTATATACGATGTCCTTTTTTTTTACAGTGAAGATTTGACCTCATATCCATGCATGTCGTTGTGGGATCCATGCATGATGCATATACCCACTTGAAAAATATATCGTATCAAGTATCAACAATTGTAAAAACATTTAAAAGGGTTAATATAATGACCCTAACTGGTAAATCTTAGTTAGAGATTTAATTTAAGGATTTAAATGCCATAATTAGATTCAGTGAGCGATTTCGAGTATTTTGACTGTAATCATGACTATGTTATGAACAGTGCGTTCTGCCGGAGAATTTACAGTTTTGTGAATTAACCGGTAGAGCTTAAAATGAGCAAAATAATTTTAGGAACATAATTTGAAAATTCTGATGACAAATATGAGTTCAGAACGAAAAATTGTATAGTATGGCACTTTCCGTGAAAATCTCGTGAATAGTGTTTCTACCGGGTATTTTGTACTGCTGTTTAAGCAACCGGTAGAGTCCAGAAATAAATAATTGATGAAATAAGAATAAGAAAGTCCAATATATGCCAAGCAAGTCAATATAGGCCCAAGAAAATGATAAGTTTATAAGTTTTAAGTTTCGTAAGTAAATGAAGTACAATTAGTGATGCACAGTGCATTTCGTCAAAAACGGTGCAAAAACCATACTGTGAATTATGAATATTGTTCCTTAGGAAATAAAAATTAATGTAAATGATTTTAGGAAATAAAAATATGTTTGTAGCTTTGAGTTAGTTCCGGGTCAGTCTAAGTGAAAATACGCGAAAGAAAAATATCTGTTAAAAGGTCACATGTGTTATAAAGCCTTGTCACTTTAAAGATCACCACTATTCACATAAGCTTTCCATTCTTCTCTTTCTTCCAAAACCGATCTGCACTTGGACAAGGGGGGGCTTAGGGTTTGGTTTTTCTTTCTTTGATTTCTACATCATCCATCCACCAAATCCAATGATCCACCACATGAAATTGATTGGAAACCACTCAATGAATCCATCCCACCCATTTATTTGAGCTATCATTGGTTGTGTGAGGAGATATTTCCTTCCCCAAATTCGTGCACTATTCATCAAGAGGGCAAAATGAAGTTTTTGATGGAGATTCTCTTGGTGTAGGTCTTCTAGGCTTTGGGTAGTTGATTTGAGGTAACAAACCTCTATTTACATGATGTTGTTTTGATAATTTAAGTTATAAAATTGTGTATATGCCTTGGGTGGGAAAGCATGATGTGTTAGAATATGCATTGATGAGGAATAGTTGATATTTTGATGTATGAAATGAAAAGAAGCTTTGTAAGTATGTAAAAAAATTAGAGAAAAATCATGTATTTCCTCTTTATGTTCGGCCTTTGATAGAGTTAATAGGATTTATTGTGCCAATTTAGTTGATGCTTTAAGAGGGGTTTTATTGGTTCAAGTAAGTAGAATTTGGATGAATTAGTAAGAATATTACATTGGAAAGAAAATCCTTGGAAACATACCTTGATGTTTCGGCCTTGATGTGTTGTGAAGGACTTGGTGTCTAAACTCAAAATAGGAACCTAGTGGATGCATGCCTAGGTGTTTGCAAGTTGTAAGGAAGTAAAGAAAATGTATCGTAAAAGAGATGGATCTTTGGAAATCCCCCTTATAGGATTCGACCTATAGGGTATTTAGGGATATATTTGTACATTTTATTTTAAATAAAATGTGTTGTAATAAATTGTATAAAGGTGATGAGTTTTGAAGAAAAATAGCATGATTTATGTTGAAAATTCCTAAGGGAATGGTTGATTAAATTAAAGAACACCAACGGTTATAAAGAGGTCTAGACTTGTGTATTGGCATAGCATTGACAAAAATATAAAGAAAGGAAGATAAGCGATAAAATGTATGCCTTATGGAAAATCTAGGCATGATAACATTTTATTGATTTTGGAATTGTGGATTCTTGCTCTAGGTGTACCTAGGGACAAAAAAGGATCGGAGTCTCTTGAAGACATATAAGTAACTTGTGCAACAAGTAAGTGTATTGGTAAAGCTTCAAGAGGTAAGCTCTATGTTTAAGGAGTCTTTTCCTGCTTGAGTGCTCCACCATGGTTAGTGAACTATGGTTGGACTGTATGACTGTTATTTAGATGCTTTGTATAGATGCATTCATATAGAGTTATTTGATAACATGATATGTTTTGCTCTGATATGACTTCTGTAATATGATTTCTGTAACAATCTCTGGCCATTGATTGTATAGTACCCGGATGTCCGCTTTGGGGTCCTCCCTCGGGACTGATGGTGTACGCCTCTGATATGTCTGGTTCCGCTTTGGGGTCCTCCCTCGGGAACACATGCGTTGATTTCCGCTTGGGGTCCTCCCTTGGGAATGACGGCGCACATCTCTGATATGATATGGATATATGCTCTGTTCTGTTATGATATCTGTTATATGTTGTATTTGTATACTCTGTATCTGACTTTCATGCAGGAGTGAGCCAGGGGTATGGAGAATTCTCTATAAACCTGGAGCTTATTGAGATTTGTAATCTCACCCCTCTTTGGGGACATATTTTCAGGTGCCCAGATTCCCGGTGAGTCCTCACTAGGCAGGGACACGACACGTGGCTGAGGCAGTTGACAGATTGGATTTGGAGTGGCTGTAGGCTACTACCTTTTTGGAGTGTTTGATGTATTTCAGTATTTTCGCATTTGATGGATCATGATATTGATCCTTTATTGTGTATATGGCCTGTATATGTTTTGTACATGTCTGTCGCTTTGATGCATGTACATTTGGGTATTCAGGCACGTTATATGATGAGGTAGTATTCAGATATGTTTACGTGTTGGATTGCATGCTGTTAGATATAGTGGCACTGAGCCAAGTTATGCATGCGCCCATGGATGGGCATTTGATTATATTTGTATAAACTGTTTATCAGGAAATGCTTCTGTGAGGGATTGGAAAATCCCTAGTTGTCCGATTTATAGAGGAAACTCTGCCCGATTTTCGTTTACGACGAATGAGAATTTAAAAAGAAAAAGAAAAAGTTAGCTCGTATTTTCAGAAGTTAAGTCTTCCGCTGTTTTCTGTTTTATCATATGTATGTTAATTGAACCGGCTCGAGACGGGGATGTTACATTTATGGTATCAGAGCAGTTTCTCTAGGAGAGCCTGTGAAATATTGCATGAACTGTTCGGGTTGTTATATTCTTGAGTTTTCTTGGAGTACTATGATATGCATGTCTGATCACCGAGTGTGAGCGTAGCTAACTCATTCCTTTGTGTGAAATATGCAGAATTATGGTTCGCCCAAGAAGGACTTCTGATCCTCCTATTGACCCGACCGATCCAATATTAGCAGATTTGGCAAGACCCCGACTTAACCAGCGGGGAAATACTTCACAGCCAGATCCAATGATAATGGCCTTAACTGAGATGCAACAAAATATGGCTGCAGCTAGGCAGCGAGAGCTTGAAGTGATGATGAAAGCAAATCAAGATCTGTTAGAGGCTAATAGGTTGGCCAATCAAGAAATGATGGCAGCAAGCAGAATGGCGAATATTGAAATGATGAGATTACTCTTGGTTGAGGTGAGGGCGGGTGGGCAAGGTCCACAGCCACAGCCTGAGCCACAACCACAACAGCCTGTTCCTCCTCCTCAAAATCCCATTGTTGTGGAGGGTGAAGGAAATCATGATGTGAATGAAGAATCTAGTCACAGGGGTGGTGTGACACAACCAGCCACTAATAGAGAGCAAAGAGAAAGAATGCTAAATGCCTTCCGAAAACATGCACCACCAAATTATAAAGGAGGCATTGATCCTATTGCTGCAATTCAGTGGTTAGAAGAATTGGACCGCATTTTTACTGTCATGGAGTGTTATGATCAGCAGAAATTGTTGTATGCTTCTTATATGTTGCAGAATGATGCAGCTGATTGGTGGAGAAATACCCGTCTGCCCTTGGAATGTCAGGGTTATGCTATTACCTGGCCTTTATTTGAAAGGCAATTCTTGCTGAAATACTTTCTGGCTGAAGCCCGGATAAGGAAGAAGGGTGAATTTGAAGAACTAAAGCAGGGTCAGATGTCTATTGATGAATACTTGAATAAGTTCAATAAGCTGGCCAAATACTCTCATTTCCAGAGAGCTCCACCTACAGAGGATGACTTGATTTTTAAATTTCATAGAGGATTACATGATAACATCTCTGAAAAACTTGCAGGTGACTCATTTGATACTTTTGCTGCACTTGTTAAAAAGTGTAAAAATATTCAAGAATATTACAGAAGGAAGCATAAGGACCAATCTGCTCCTAATTCTGGTCCTAAAAACACTTCTGGGAATTCTAAAGGAAAAAGGGTTGCAGGTTAGACAGTCTGATGGTAAGTTCAAAAAGGCGGGAAATTCTAAGCCTGGAAATATTAAGCCTGCTTCTCTATGTGCTACATGTGGTAAAGTTCATGCAGGGGTTTGCAGAAAAGAGCAAAGACTGTGTTACAAATGTGGCCAACCTGGGCATTTTATTAGGGTCTGCCCCTTTAATGGGGGACAGGTTTCTACTATTCAGGCCACTCCGGCTCCTATTGTGGTTGAGGAACCATCTCTACCTCTCCCACCTCCAGTTGCCCGAGTATATGCAGTGACTCAGCAAGAGGCTGAGAGGTCAGCTAGTTTGGTGCGAGGTATGATTTCTATTCGTGATGAAATGCTTAGTGTTTTGTTTGATTCTGGTGCCACGCATTCTTTTATTGCTGATTATGTAGCTGAAGCATTTGGTCTGCATGTGATAAAAATGAAAACTCCTATGCGTATTGTTACGGCTGTGGGAAGAGTTTTTAATGAAGACTATGTTTGTGAAAAGGTGAAATTCAAGTATGAGGGCAGGGAATATCCTGCCGACTTTATTGTCTTGCACCTTGCTTCTGTGAATTTAATTCTGGGGATGGATTGGTTGTCCAAGTACTGTGTGAAGATTGACTGCTGCAGTAAAACCATTTCTGTCTCATCTCATGATGAAGAAAGGGAGTCTCCTTATTTGTCTGTACTTAGGTGGTAAAGGCCTTGAAGGAAGGAGATTCCAGGTATGTTTTATTGGGAGGTTTGGTTGGCGTCAACAAGGAGCCAGTTTCTGTTATTTCGATTGTCTCTGAATTCGAGGATGTCTTTCCGGATGAAATTCTGCACTTCCCTCCAGAGAGGGAAATTGAATTTGCAATTGACTTATTGCCTGGTGTGGGACCTATCTCTCTTGCCCCATACCGGATGTCACCTCTGGAATTATCCGAATTGAAGAAGCAGATTGAAGACTTATCCAGAAAAAATTTTATTAGGCCGAGTGTGTCTCCTTGGGGAGCCCCGGTGATCTTTGTTAAGAAGAAGGATGGGTCTATGAGATTATGTACAGACTACCGGCAGTTGAATAAGGTTACTGTTAAGAATAAGTATCCTTTGCCGCGTATAGATGATTTGTTGGATCAGTTGCGTGGTGCGACTGTATTTTCTAAGATTGATCTCCGGTCCGGGTATCATCAGATCCGGGTAAAGCCGGATGACGTTCCGAAGACAGCTTTCAGGTCCCGTTATGGGCACTATGAGTATCTGGTTATTCCTTTTGGGCTTACAAATGCACCAGCCGTTTTCATGGGTTATATGAATCGGATCTTTAAAGCCTATCTGGATCAGTTTGTGGTGGTCTTTATAGATGACATACTGATATATTCAAAGAGTAAAGAAGAGCATTCTGAGCATCTAAAGGTTGTTTTGCAGATTCTGAGAGAGCATCAGTTGTATGCTAAACCATCAAAATGTGAATTCTGGCTTTCTGAGATACAATTTCTGGGCCATGTCATCTCATCTGAAGGAGTGGCAGTGGACCCGAGCAAGATTGAAGCAGTGGTAGAATGGGAACGTCCTAAAAATGTTACAGAGATCATGAGTTTTCTTGGTTTGGCTGGATATTATAGGCGTTTTATTGAGGGATTCTCACGGATGGTTTTACCTTTGACACGGTTAACCCGTAAAGGGAACCCATTTGTGTGGACCCAAGAATGTGAAGTGAGCTTTCAAGAGTTAAAAAGGAAGTTGACTACAGCTCCGGTATTAATATTGCCGGATCCTACAAGTAAGTTTGTGGTGTATTGTGATGCTTCTAAGTTTGGGTTAGGCTGTGTGTTAATGCAGTTCCGTCAGGTGGTCGCTTATGCTTCTCGGCAGTTGAAACCGCATGAGGAGAATTATCCGACACATGATCTTGAGTTGGCAGCCGTAGTGTTCGCATTGAAAATTTGGCGACACTTTCTATACGGGGCCGATTTTATTGTCTACAGTGACCACAAAAGTCTAAAGTATCTGTTTGATCAGAAGGAGCTAAATATGAGGCAACGCCGATGGGTGGAATTTCTGAAGGATTATGATTTTGAATTGCAATATCACCCTGGTAAAGCCAATGTAGTAGCTGATGCTTTAAGCAGAAAGACGCTTGGTATGGCCAATTTGATGATTTCCGAGTATAATTTGATTGAGAAATTCAGGGATCTCCACATTCCTGTGAATACAGAAGATAGTCCGCATTTATTGACTACTACGGTAGTCCTGAATTCATTAGTTGAGCGGATTAAAGAAGCTCAATTGCTTGATGAAGAGATTCAGTCTATGAAAGAGCAGGACTTTGTGTCCACTGATAGGTTCGGTCTTAAGTTTTACAAGGATCGGATCATGGTTCCAAAAGGTCAGATAGTAGATGAGGTATTAACTGAGGGTCACATGGGTAAGTACACTATCCATCCTGGTGCTACCAAGATGTACCAAGACTTGAAACGGAATTTCTGGTGGTCGGGAATGAAGAAAGACATTGCTCTATTTGTGAGTAAGTGTTTGACATCAGAAAGTTAAGATTGAACATCAGAGACCTTCTGGATTACTGCAGCCCTTGGATATTCCGGAATGGAAATGGGTCAGTATTTCTATGGATTTTGTAGTGGCATTACCGAGAACTCAGGCTGGTTTTGATTCCATCTGGGTAGTTGTTGACAGATTGACAAAGTCTGCACATTTCATACCAGTTAAAACGAGTTTCTCCACAGAGCAGTTGGCCCGGATATATGTAAGAGAGATTGTGAAACTTCATGGTGTTCCTGAAAGTATCATTAGTGATCGGGACCCTAAATTTACTTCTAGACTTTGGGATGCAGTGCAACAGGCCTTCGGTACACAGTTGAGGCTGAGCACGGCTTATCATCCCCAGACTGATGGTCAGACTGAGAGGACTATTCAGACCCTGGAGGACATGTTGAGGGCTTGTGCCTTAGAGTAGGGAAATGCATGGGATAAATATCTTCCTCTGGTGGAA
The DNA here is from genome assembly GCF_033153095.1 of Gastrolobium bilobum. Lineage (NCBI taxonomy): Eukaryota > Viridiplantae > Streptophyta > Magnoliopsida > Fabales > Fabaceae > Gastrolobium > Gastrolobium bilobum. The sequence continues at coordinate 552 of NW_026897121.1, read as the reverse complement.
TTTTCCTACAATAATAGTTATCATGCCAGTTTGGGCATGGCTCCCTATGAGATCATTTATCCGTTTGTCTCCGACTACGGGTGTTGGGCGTGCTCTAGGAGTGAGGAAGTTGAGTCCTAGGTTCATTGGGCCCTACAAGATTATGAAAAGGGTTGGACCTGTGGCTTATCAGCTTGCCTTACCTCCACATCTGTCAAATTTGCATAGTGTTTTTCACATCAGTCAACTTCGAAAATACGTGCCGGATGAATCCCACATTGTACAGCCGGACAATATCGAAGTAAGAAAAGACTTGAAGTTTGTTGTGGGACCATTTAAGGTTCTAGCACGTGATGAAAAAGTGTTGAGAAACAGGACTATTCCCATGATCAAGGTGCAATGGGAAGGATTGACTCCTGAGGACGCTACTTGGAGCGGGAGAATGAAATTCTCCAGCGATATCCTGAGTTTGATGTCAGGTATATGTATATTTGATATTTGATTTTGTGGGCAAAATCCTTAAAAGGTGGGGTGAATATAATGACCCTAACTGGTAAATCTTAGTTAGAGATT